>NC_134548.1:80052164-80064664 GCF_050624435.1 Tenrec ecaudatus
CCGTTTCACGCCTTCCCCTACAGACACAAACACACACAGACACAAACACACACACACACACACAAAACCCTGCTGCCCCGTCCCTATTTCCTGCCTCAATCCTGCTCCTACAGAAACACACACAGGCACACACACAAACACACAAACACACACTCCTGTAGGCCCTTCCCTATTCCCTGTATCATTCTTGGCCCTAGACACACACACACACACGCACGCACACACACACACACACACACTCCTGATGTTCCTTCATTATTCCCTGTCTTTCTTCTACCCCTACACACTCCAAACACACACACACACACACACACACACTCACTCCTGATGCACTTTCCCTGTTCTCTGCCTCACTCCTGACCCTAGACACACACACACACATTCACACCCATGATGCCCAGTCCCTATTCCCTGCCTCACTCATGACACTACACATGCACACGCACACGCACACACACACACAAACACACTCCTGAAGCACCCTCGCTATTCCCAGCCTCACACTTGTCCCTACACACGCACCCGCACACACACACCCACACACACACACACACCCGAGAAGAACCTTTCTTATTCCCTGCCTCACTCCTGTCCCTACACACACACACACACACACACACACACACTCCAGAAGCCCCTTCACTCTTCCCTGTTTCACTCCTGCCACTACACACAAACACACACACACACACACACACATTCCTGATGCCCCTTCCCTATCCCTTTTCACTCCTGCCCATACAGAAACAAACACAGACACACACACGCACACACTCCTGATGCCCCTTCCCTTATTCCTGCCTCACTCTTGCTCCTACAGAAACACACACGCACACACACACACACACACACTCTCCTGAAGCCCCTTCCCTATTCTCTGCTTCACTCCTGCCCCTAGACACACAAACACACGCACATACACTCACACACACACACTTCTGATGCCCTTTCCCTGTTCTCTGCCTCACTCCTGACCCTAGACTCACACACACACTCACACCCATGATGCCCGTCCCTATTCCCTGCCTCACTCCTCCCTCTACACACGCACACACACACAAACACACTCCTGAAGCCCCCTCGCTATTCCCTGCTTCACACTTGCCTCTACACACATACGTACACACACAAACACACACACACACGATGCCTATTCCCTATTCCCTGTCTCACTCCTGCACATACGGACATACACAAACACTCCTGATGACCCTTGCTTATTCCCTGCCTAACCCCTGCACCCCACACACATTTCTGAAGCCCCTTCCCTATTCCCTGCCTCACTTCAGACCTCTCTCTCTCTCTCTCTCTCTCTCTCTCTCTCTCTCTCTCTCTCTCTCTTTCTCACTCTCGATGACCCTTCCCCATTCCCTGACTCACTCCTGCCACTACACACACCCACTTAAAATTTCTTCTCTGTTCCCTGCCTCGCTCTTGCCCCTACACACACACACACACACACACACACTTCCCATTGTCAAATCCTTGTCTCACTCCTGCACACCCCCAATAGACTCAAGAAGCCTCTTCCCTATTCCCTGCCTCACTCCTTACACTACACACACACACACCCTCACACACACACACACACACATGCCTGAAGCATCTTCTCAATTCCCTGCCTCACCCTTGCCCCTACTAAAATAAACACACACTCCTGATGCCCCTTCTCTATTCCCTGCCTCTCTACTACCCCTAATCACGCGCGCACACACACACACACACACACAAAAACACACACTCCTGATGCCCCTTCCCTATTCCCTGCCTCACTCCTGCCCCACACACAGTCAGAATCGCACACACATACTCCTGATGCCCATTCCCTATTCCCTGCCTCACTCCTGTCCTTACACACACGCGCACACACACATACACACTCCTGAAGTCCCAACCCTATTCCCTGCCTCAATCCTGTCCTCCCTCCACACATGCATACACACTCCTGATGCCCATTCCCTCTTCTCTGCCTCACTCTGATCCTAAACAAACACACACACACACACACACACACACACTCCTGATGCCCATTGCCTATTTCTTGCCTCACTCGTGTCCCTACACACACACACACACACACACACACTCCTGATGCCCATTGCCTATTCCTTGCCTCACTTGTGTCCCTACACACACACACACACACACACACACTCCTGAAGCCCCATCCTTATTCCCTGCCTCTTTCCTACCCCTACATGCACGCACGCACACAAACACACACACACAAACACAAACTCCTGAAGACCCTTCCCTATTTCCTGCCTCACTCCTGGCCCTACACACACACACACACACACACACACACACACACACACACACACACTGCTGATGCCCCTTTCCTATTCCCTGCCTCATTCGTGCCCCTAAACACACACACACACACACACACAAATACACAATCCTGATGCCAATTGTCTATTACCTGTCTCACACCTGTACCTACAGAAACACACACACTCCTGAAGTCCTTTCCCTATACCCTTCCTGACTCCTGCCCCTACACACACACACAGACACACACACAAACACACTCATAAAGCACCTTCCTTATTCCCTGCCTCAATCCTGCCCCAACACACACACATACACACACACACACACACTCCTGATGCCCATTGCCTATTCCCTGCCTCACTTGTGTCCCTACACACACACACACACACACACACACACTCCTGATGCCCATTGCCTATTCCCTGCCTCACTTGTGTCCCTACACACACACACACACACACACACACTCCTGAAGCCCCATCCTTATTCCCTGCCTCTTTCCTACCCCTACACGCACGCACACACACACACACACAAACACAAACTCCTGAAGACCCTTCTCTATTTCCTGCCTCACTCCTGGCCCTACACACACACACACACACACACACACACACACACACACACACACACACACACACACACTGCTGATGCCCCTTTCCTATTCCCTGCCTCATTCGTGCCCCTAAACACACACACACACAAACACAAATACACAATCCTGATGCCAATTGTCTATTACCTGTCTCACACCTGTACCTACAGAAACACACACACTCCTGAAGTCCTTTCCCTATACCCTTCCTGACTCCTGCCCCTACACACACACACACACACACACACAAACACACTCATAAAGCACCTTCCTTATTCCCTGCCTCAATCCTGCCCCTACACACACACATAAACATACACACACACACACACCTGATGCCCCTTTCCTATTCCCTGCCAGAGTTCTTCCCCTACACACACACACACACACACACACTCCTGAAGCCCATTGCCTCTTCCCTGTCCCACTCCTGTCCCTACACACACACGCACACACACACACACACACACTCCAGAAGCCCCTTCACTCTTCCCTGTTTCACTCCTGCCCCTACACACAAACACACACACATATTCCTGATGCCCCTTCCCTATCCCGTTTCACTCCTGCCCATACAGAAACAAACACAAACACACACACACACACACACACTCACACACTCCTGATGCCCATTCCCTATTCCCTGCCCCACTGCTGTCCCTACACACACACACACACACACACACACACACACACTCCAGAAGCCCCTTCACTCTTCCCTGTTTCACTCCTGCCACTACACACAAACACACACACACACACACACACACATTCCTGATGCCCCTTCCCTATCCCGTTTCACTCCTGCCCATACAGAAACAAACAGAGACACACACACGCACACACTCCTGATGCCCCTTCCCTTATTCCTGCCTCACTCTTGTTCCTACAGAAACACACACGCACACACACACACACACACACAAACACACACTCTCCTGAAGCCCCTTCCCTATTCCCTGCTTCACTCCTGCCCCTAGACACACAAACACACGCACATACACTCACACACACACACTTATGATGCCCTTTCCCTGTTCTCTGCCTCACTCCTGACCCTAGACTCACACACACACTCACACCCATGATGCCCGTCCCTTTTCCCTGCCTCACTCCTCCCTCAACACACGCACACACACACAAACACACTCCTGAAGCCCCCTCGCTATTCCCTGCTTCACACTTGCCTCTACACACATACGTACACACACAAACACACACACTCACGATGCCTATTCCCTATTCCCTGTCTCACTCCTGCACATACGGACATACACAAACACTCCTGATGACCCTTGCTTATTCCCTGCCTAACCCCTGCACCCCACCCACATTTCTGAAGCCCCTTCCCTATTCCCTGCCTCACTTCAGACCTCTCTCTCTCTCTCTCTCTCTCTCTTTCTCACTCTCGATGCCCCTTCCCCATTCCCTGACTCACTCCTGCCACTACACACACCCACTTAAAATTTCTTCTCTGTTCCCTGCCTCGCTCTTGCCCCTACACACACATACACACACACACACACTTCCCACTGTCAAATCCCTGTCTCACTCCTGCACAACCCCAATAGACTCAAGAAGCCTCTTCCCTATTCCCTGCCTCACTCCTTACACTACACACACACACACCCTCACACACACACACACACACACATGCCTGAAGCATCTTCTCAATTCCCTGCCTCACCCTTGCCCCTACAAAAATAAACCCACACTCCTGATGCCCCTTCTCTATTCCCTGCCTCTCTACTACCCCTAATCACGCGCACACACACACACACACACACACACAAACACACACTCCTGATGCCCCTTCCCTATTCCCTGCCTCACTCCTGCCCCACACACAGTCAGAATCGCACAAACATACTCCTGATGCCCATTCCCTATTCCCTGCCTCACTCCTGTCCTTACACACACGCGCACACACACATACACACTCCTAAGTCCCACCCCTATTCCCTGCCTCAATCCTGTCCTCCCTCCACACACGCATACACACTCCTGATGCCCATTCCCTCTTCTCTGCCTCACTGATCCTAAACAAACACACACACACACACACACACTCCTGATGCCCATTGCCTATTCCCTGCCTCACTTGTGTCCCTACACACACACACACACACACACTCCTGATGCCCATTGCCTATTCCCTGCCTCACTTGTGTCCCTACACACACACACACACACACACTCCTGAAGCCC
This sequence comes from Tenrec ecaudatus, assembly GCF_050624435.1. NCBI lineage: Eukaryota > Metazoa > Chordata > Mammalia > Afrosoricida > Tenrecidae > Tenrec > Tenrec ecaudatus. Next base: position 80,057,245 of record NC_134548.1, read on the forward strand.
CATCCATATTCCCTGCCTCTTTCCTACCCCTACACGCACGCACGCACACACACACACACAAACACAAACTCCTGAAGACCCTTCCCTATTTCCTGCCTCACTCCTGGCCGTACACACACACACACACACACACACACACACACACACACACTGCTGATGCCCCTTTCCTATTCCCTGCCTCATTCGTGCCCCAAACACACACACACACACACACACAAATACACAATCCTGATGCCAATTGTCTATTACCTGTCTCACACCTGTACCTACAGAAACACACACACTCCTGAAGTCCTTTCCCTATACCCTTCCTGACTCCTGCCCCTACACACACACACACACACACAAACACACTCATAAAGCACCTTCCTTATTCCCTGCCTCAATCCTGCCCCTACACACACACACACACACACACACACACACACTCCTGATGCCCATTGCCTATTCCCTGCCTCACTCGTGTCCCTACACACACACACACACACACACACACACACACTCCTGATGCCCATTGCCTATTCCCTGCCTCACTTGTGTCCCTACACACACACACACACACACACACATACACACACTCCTGAAGCCCCATCCTTATTCCCTGCCACTTTCCTACCTCTACACGCACGCACGCACACACACACACACACAAACACAAACTCCTGAAGACCCTTCCCTATTTCCTGCCTCACTCCTGGCCCTACACACACACACACACACACACACACACACACACCCCTGATGCCCCTTCCCTATTCCCTGCCACAGTTCTTCCCCTACACACACACACACACACACACACACACACACACACACTCCTGAAGCCCATTGCCTCTTCCCTGCCCCACTCCTGTCCCTACACACACACACACACACACACACTCCAGAAGCCCCTTCACTCTTCCCTGTTTCACTCCTGCCCCTACACACAAACACACACACATATTCCTGATGCCCCTTCCCTATGCAGTTTCACTCCTGCCCATACAGAAATAAACACAAACACACACACACACTCCTGATGCCCATTCCCTATTCCCTGCCCCACTCCTGTCCCTACACACACACACACACACACACACACACACACTCCAGAAGCCCCTTCACTCTTCCCTGTTTCACTCCTGCCACTACACACAAACACACACACACACACATTCCTGATGCCCCTTCCCTATCCCGTTTCACTCCTGCCCATACAGAAACAAACAGAGACACACACACGCACACACTCCTGATGCCCCTTCCCTTATTCCTGCCTCACTCTTGCTCCTACAGAAACACACACGCACACACACACACACTCTCCTAAAGCCCCTTCCCTATTCCCTGCTTCACTCCTGCCCCTAGACACACAAACACACGCACATACACTCACACACACACACTTCTGATGGCCTTTTTCCTGTTCTATGCCTCACTCCTGACCCTAGACTCACACACACACTCACACCCATGATGCCCGTCCCTTTTCCCTGCCTCACTCCTCCCTCTACACATGCACACAGACACAAACACATTCCTGAAGCCCCCTCGCTATTCCCTGCTTCACACTTGCCTCTACACACATACGTACACACACACACACAAACACGATGCCTATTCCCTATTCCCTGTCTCACTCCTGCACCTACGGACATACACAAACACTCCTGATGACCCTTGCTTATTCCCTGCCTAACCCCTGCACCCCACACACATTTCTGAAGCCCCTTCCCTATTCCCTGCCTCACTTCAGACCTCTCTCTCTCTCTCTCTCTCTCTCTCTCTCTCTCTCTCTCTCTTTCTCACTCTCGATGACCCTTCCCCATTCCCTGACTCACTCCTGCCACTACACACACCCACTTAAAATTTCTTCTCTGTTCCCTGCCTCGCTCTTGCCCCTACACACACACACACACACACACACACACACACACACACACACTCTCTCTCTCTCTCTCTCTCTCTCTCTCTGTCTCTCTCTGTCTCTCTCTCTCTCTCTCTCTATTCTGAAGCCCTTTTCCTATTCCCTGCCAAAATCTGCCCCCCCCACACACACTCCTGCAGCCCATTGCCTATTTCCTGCCTCACTCCTGTCCCTACACCCACCCACCCACACACAAACACACACACACACACACACACACACACTCCTGATGCCCATTCCCTATTCCCTGCTGTTCTCCTGTCCCTACAAACACACACACTCCTGAAGCCACTTCCCTATTCCTTGTTTCACTCCTGCCCCTACACACAAACACACACACACACATTCATGATGCCCCATCCCTATCCCGTTTCACACCTTCCCCTACAGACACAAACACACACAGACACAAACACACACACACACACAACCCTGCTGCCCCGTCCCTATTTCCTGCCTCAATCCTGCTCCTACAGAAACACACACAGGCACACACACAAACACACAAACACACACTCCTGTAGGCCCTTCCCTATTCCCTGTATCATTCTTGGCCCTAGACACACACACACACACACACACGCACGCACACACACACACACACTCCTGATGTTCCTTCATTATTCCCTGTCTTTCTTCTACCCCTACACACTCCAAACACACACACACACACACACACACACTCACTCCTGATGCACTTTCCTTGTTCTCTGCCTCACTCCTGACCCTAGACACACACACACACATTCACACCCATGATGCCCAGTCCCTATTCCCTGCCTCACTCATGACACTACACATGCACACGCACACGCACACACACACACAAACACACTCCTGAAGCACCCTCGCTATTCCCTGCCTCACACTTGTCCCTACTCACGCACCCGCACACACACACCCACACACACACACACACACCCGAGAAGAACCTTTCCTATTCCCTGCCTCACTCCTGTCCCTACACACACACACACACACACACACACACACACACACACACTCTCTCTCTCTCTCTCTCTCTCTCTCTCTCTCTCTCTCTCTCTCTCTCTCTCTCTCTGTCTCTCTCTGTCTCTCTCTCTCTCTCTATTCTGAAGCCCTTTTCCTATTCCCTGCCAAAATCTGCCCCCCACACACACACTCCTGCAGCCCATTGCCTATTTCCTGCCTCACTCCTGTCCCTACACCCACCCACCCACACACAAACACACACACACACACACACTCCTGATGCCCATTCCCTATTCCCTGCTGTTCTCCTGTCCCTACAAACACACACACTCCTGAAGCCACTTCCCTATTCCTTGTTTCACTCCTGCCCCTACACACAAACACACACACACACATTCATGATGCCCCTTCCCTATCCCGTTTCACGCCTTCCCCTACAGACACAAACACACACAGACACAAACACACACACACACACAACCCTGCTGCCCCGTCCCTATTTCCTGCCTCAATCCTGCTCCTACAGAAACACACACAGGCACACACACAAACACACAAACACACACTCCTGTAGGCCCTTCCCTATTCCCTGTATCATTCTTGGCCCTAGACACACACACACACACACACACACGCACGCACACACACACACATACTCCTGATGTTCCTTCATTATTCCCTGTCTTTCTTCTACCCCTACACACTCCAAACACACACACACACACACACACACACACACTCACTCCTGATGCACTTTCCCTGTTCTCTGCCTCACTCCTGACCCTAGACACACACACACACATTCACACCCATGATGCCCAGTCCCTATTCCCTGCCTCACTCATGACACTACACATGCACACGCACACGCACACACACACACAAACACACTCCTGAAGCACCCTCGCTATTCCCTGCCTCACACTTGTCCCTACTCACGCACCCGCACACACACACCCACACACACACACACACACCCGAGAAGAACCTTTCCTATTCCCTGCCTCACTCCTGTCCCTACACACACACACACACACACACACACACACACTGCTGATGCCCCTTCCCTATCCCGTTTCACTCCTGCCCATACAGAAACAAACACAAACACACACACACACACACACACTCCTGATGCCCATTCCCTATTCCCTGCCTCACTCCTGTCCCTACACACACACACACACACACACACACACTCCAGAAGCCCCTTCACTCTTCCCTGTTTCACTCCTGCCACTACACACAAACACACACACACACACACACATTCCTGATGCCCCTTCCTTATCCCGTTTCACTCCTGCCCATACAGAAACAAACACAGACACACACACGCACACACTCCTGATGCCCCTTCCCTTATTCCTGCCTCACTCTTGCTCCTACAGAAACACACACGCACACACACACACACACACACACTCTCCTGAAGCCCCTTCCCTATTCTCTGCTTCACTCCTGCCCCTAGACACACAAACACACGCACATACACTCACACACACACACTTCTGATGCCCTTTCCCTGTTCTCTGCCTCACTCCTGACCCTAGACTCACACACACACACACTCACACCCATGATGCCCGTCCCTATTCCCTGCCTCACTCCTCCCTCTACACACGCACACACACACAAACACACTCCTGAAGCCCCCTCGCTATTCCCTGCTTCACACTTGCCTCTACACACATACGTACACACACAAACACACACACACACGATGCCTATTCCCTATTCCCTGTCTCACTCCTGCACATACGGACATACACAAACACTCCTGATGACCCTTGCTTATTCCCTGCCTAACCCCTGCACCCCACACACATTTCTGAAGCCCCTTCCCTATTCCCTGCCTCACTTCAGACCTCTCTCTCTCTCTCTCTCTCTCTCTCTCTCTCTCTCTCTCTCTCTCTCTCTCTCTCTTTCTCACTCTCGATGACCCTTCCCCATTCCCTGACTCACTCCTGCCACTACACACACCCACTTAAAATTTCTTCTCTGTTCCCTGCCTCGCTCTTGCCCCTACACACACACACACACACACACACACACACACACACACTTCCCATTGTCAAATCCTTGTCTCACTCCTGCACACCCCCAATAGACTCAAGAAGCCTCTTCCCTATTCCCTGCCTCACTCCTTACACTACACACACACACACCCTCACACACACACACACACACATGCCTGAAGCATCTTCTCAATTCCCTGCCTCACCCTTGCCCCTACTAAAATAAACACACACTCCTGATGCCCCTTCTCTATTCCCTGCCTCTCTACTACCCCTAATCACGCGCACACACACACACACACACACACACAAACACACACTCCTGATGCCCCTTCCCTATTCCCTGCCTCACTCCTGCCCCACACACAGTCAGAATCGCACACACATACTCCTGATGCCCATTCCCTATTCCCTGCCTCACTCCTGTCCTTACACACACGCGCACACACACATACACACTCCTGAAGTCCCACCCCTATTCCCTGCCTCAATCCTGTCCTCCCTCCACACACGCATACACACTCCTGATGCCCATTCCCTCTTCTCTGCCTCACTCTGATCCTAAACAAACACACACACACACACACACACACTCCTGATGCCCATTGCCTATTTCTTGCCTCACTCGTGTCCCTACACACACACACACACACACACACACACACACACACTCCTGATGCCCATTGCCTATTCCTTGCCTCACTTGTGTCCCTACACACACACACACACACACACACACACACACACACACTCCTGAAGCCCCATCCTTATTCCCTGCCTCTTTCCTACCCCTACATGCACGCACGCACACAAACACACACACACAAACACAAACTCCTGAAGACCCTTCCCTATTTCCTGCCTCACTCCTGGCCCTACACACACACACACACACACACACACACACACACTGCTGATGCCCCTTTCCTATTCCCTGCCTCATTCGTGCCCCTAAACACACACACACACACACACACAAATACACAATCCTGATGCCAATTGTCTATTACCTGTCTCACACCTGTACCTACAGAAACACACACACTCCTGAAGTCCTTTCCCTATACCCTTCCAGACTCCTGCCCCTACACACACACACAGACACACACACAAACACACTCATAAAGCACCTTCCTTATTCCCTGCCTCAATCCTGCCCCAACACACACACATACACACACACACACACACTCCTGATGCCCATTGCCTATTCCCTGCCTCACTCGTGTCCCTACACACACACACACTCCTGATGCCCATTGCCTATTCCCTGCCTCACTTGTGTCCCTACACACACACACACACACACACACTCCTGAAGCCCCATCCTTATTCCCTGCCTCTTTCCTACCCCTACACGCACGCACACACACACACACACAAACACAAACTCCTGAAGACCCTTCTCTATTTCCTGCCTCACTCCTGGCCCTACACACACACACACACACACACACACACACACACACACTGCTGATGCCCCTTTCCTATTCCCTGCCTCATTCGTGCCCCTAAACACACACACACACAAACACAAATACACAATCCTGATGCCAATTGTCTATTACCTGTCTCACACCTGTACCTACAGAAACACACACACTCCTGAAGTCCTTTCCCTATACCCTTCCTGACTCCTGCCCCTACACACACACACACACACACAAACACACTCATAAAGCACCTTCCTTATTCCCTGCCTCAATCCTGCCCCTACACACACACATAAACACACACACACACACACCTGATGCCCCTTTCCTATTCCCTGCCACAGTTCTTCCCCTACACACACACACACACACACACACTCCTGAAGCCCATTGCCTCTTCCCTGCCCCACTCCTGTCCCTACTCACACACGCACACACACACACACACACACACACACACACACACTCCAGAAGCCCCTTCACTCTTCCCTGTTTCACTCCTGCCCCTACACACAAACACACACACATATTCCTGATGCCCCTTCCCTATCCAGTTTCACTCCTGATCATACAGAAACAAACACAAACACACACACACACTCCTGATGCCCATTCCCTATTCCCTAACCCACTCCTGTCCCTACACACACACACACACACACACACACACACACTCCAGAAGCCCCTTCACTCTTCCCTGTTTCACTCCTGCCACTACACACAAACACACACACACACACACATTCCTGATGCCCCTTCCCTATCCCGTTTCACTCCTGCCCATACAGAAACAAACAGAGACACACACACGCACACACTCCTGATGCCCCTTCCCTTATTCCTGCCTCACTCTTGCTCCTACAGAAACACACACGCACACACACACACACTCTCCTAAAGCCCCTTCCCTATTCCCTGCTTCACTCCTGCCCCTAGACACACAAACACACGCACATACACTCACACACACACACTTCTGATGGCCTTTTTCCTGTTCTATGCCTCACTCCTGACCCTAGACTCACACACACACTCACACCCATGATGCCCGTCCCTATTCCCTGCCTCACTCCTCCCTCTACACATGCACACAGACACAAACACACTCC
>NC_134548.1:80067164-80072164 GCF_050624435.1 Tenrec ecaudatus
ACACACACACATGCCTGAAGCATCTTCTCAATTCCCTGCCTCACCCTTGCCCCTACTAAAATAAACACACACTCCTGATGCCCCTTCTCTATTCCCTGCCTCTCTACTACCCCTAATCACGCGCACACACACACACACACAAACACACACTCCTGATGCCCCTTCCCTATTCCCTGCCTCACTCCTGCCCCACACACAGTCAGAATCGCACACACATACTCCTGATGCCCATTCCCTATTCCCTGCCTCACTCCTGTCCTTACACACACGCGCACACACACATACACACTCCTGAAGTCCCACCCCTATTCCCTGCCTCAATCCTGTCCTCCCTCCACACACGCATACACACTCCTGATGCCCATTCCCTCTTCTCTGCCTCACTCTGATCCTAAACAAACACACACACACACACACACACTCCTGATGCCCATTGCCTATTCCCTGCCTCACTCGTGTCCCTACACACACACACACTCCTGATGCCCATTGCCTATTCCCTGCCTCACTTGTGTCCCTACACACACACACACACACACACACACTCCTGAAGGCCCATCCTTATTCCCTGCCTCTTTCCTACCCCTACACGCACGCACACACACACACACACACAAACACAAACTCCTGAAGACCCTTCTCTATTTCCTGCCTCACTCCTGGCCCTACACACACACACACACACACACACACACACACACACACACACTGCTGATGCCCCTTTCCTATTCCCTGCCTCATTCGTGCCCCTAAACACACACACACACAAACACAAATACACAATCCTGATGCCAATAGTCTATTACCTGTCTCACACCTGTACCTACAGAAACACACACACTCCTGAAGTCCTTTCCCTATACCCTTCCTGACTCCTGCCCCTACACACACACACACACACACAAACACACTCATAAAGCACCTTCCTTATTCCCTGCCTCAATCCTGCCCCTACACACACACATAAACACACACACACACACCTTATGCCCCTTTCCTATTCCCTGCCACAGTTCTTCCCCTACACACACACACACACACACACACTCCTGAAGCCCATTGCCTCTTCCCTGCCCCACTCCTGTCCCTACACACACACGCACACACACACACACACACACACACTCCAGAAGCCCCTTCACTCTTCCCTGTTTCACTCCTGCCCCTACACACAAACACACACACATATTCCTGATGCCCCTTCCCTATCCAGTTTCACTCCTGATCATACAGAAACAAACACAAACACACACACACACTCCTGATGCCCATTCCCTATTCCCTAACCCACTCCTGTCCCTACACACACACACACACACACACACACACTCCAGAAGCCCCTTCACTCTTCCCTGTTTCACTCCTGCCACTACACACAAACACACACACACACATTCCTGATGCCCCTTCCCTATCCTGTTTCACTCATGCCCATACAGAAACAAACACAGACACACACACGCACACACTTCTGATGCCCCTTCCCTTATTCCTGCCTCACTCTTGCTCCTACAGAAACACACACGCACACACACACACACACACTCTCCTGAAGCCCCTTCCCTATTCTTTGCTTCACTCCTGCCCCTAGACACACAAACACACGCACATACACTCACACACACACACTTCTGATGGCCTTTTTCCTGTTCTCTGCCTCACTCCTGACCCTAGACTCACACACACACTCACACCCATGATGCCCGTCCCTTTTCCCTGCCTCACTCCTCCCTCTACACACGCACACACACACAAACACACTCCTGAAGCCCCCTCGCTATTCCCTGCTTCACACTTGCCTCTACACACATACGTACACACACACACACAAACACGATGCCTATTCCCTATTCCCTGTCTCACTCCTGCACCTACGGACATACACAAACACTCCTGATGACCCTTGCTTATTCCCTGCCTAACCCCTGCACCCCACACACATTTCTGAAGCCCCTTCCCTATTCCCTGCCTCACTTCAGACCTCTCTCTCTCTCTCTCTCTCTCTCTTTCTCACTCTCGATGACCCTTCCCCATTCCCTGACTCACTCCTGCCACTACACACACCCACTTAAAATTTCTTCTCTGTTCCCTGCCTCGCTCTTGCCCCTACACACACACACACACACACACACACACACACACTCTCTCTCTCTCTCTCTCTCTCTCTCTCTCTGTCTCTCTTTGTCTCTCTCTCTCTATTCTGAAGCCCTTTTCCTATTCCCTGCCAAAATCTGCCCCCCACGCACACACTCCTGCAGCCCATTGCCTATTTCCTTCCTGACTCCTGTCCCTACACCCACCCACCCACACACAAACACACACACACACATACACACACACTCCTGATGCCCATTCCCTATTCCCTGCTGTTCTCCTGTCCCTACAAACACACACACTCCTGAAGCCACTTCCCTATTCCTTGTTTCACTCCTGCCCCTGCACACAAACACACACACACACATTCATGATGCCCCTCCCCTATCCCGTTTCACGCCTTCCCCTACAGAAACAAACACACACAGACACAAACACACACACACACACAACCCTGCTGCCCCGTCCCTATTTCCTGCCTCAATCCTGCTCCTACAGAAACACACACAGGCACACACACAAACACACAAACACACACTCCTGTAGGCCCTTCCCTATTCCCTGTATCATTCTTGGCCCTAGACACACACAAACACGCACACACACACACACACACACTCCTGATGCTCCTTCATTATTCCCTGTCTTTCTTCTACCCCTACACACTCACACACACACACACACACACACACACTCCTGATGCCCTTTCCCTGTTCTCTGCCTCACTCCTGACCCTAGACACACACACACACACACATTCACACCCATGATGCCTAGTCCCTATTCCCTGCCTCACTCAAGACACTACACACGCACACGCACACGCACACACACACACAAACACACTCCTGAAGCCCCCTCGCTATTCCCTGCCTCACACTTGTCCCTACACACGCACCCGCACACACACACACACACACACCCGAGAAGAACCTTTCCTATTCCCTGCCTCACTCCTGTCCCTACACACACACACACACACACACACACACACACACACACACACACACACTGCTGATGCCCCTTTCCTATTCCCTGCCTCACTCGTGCCCCTAAACACACACACACACATACACACACACAAATACACAATCCTGATGCCAATTGTCTATTACCGGTCTCACACCTGTACCTACAGAAAAACACACACTCCTGAAGTCCTTTCCCTATACCCTTCCTGACTCCTGCCCCTACACACACACACACACACAAACACACTCATAAAGCACCTTCCTTATTCCCTGCCTCAATCCTGCCCCTACACACACACATACACACACACACACACACACACACACACCCCTGATGCCCCTTCCCTATTCCCTGCCACAGTTCTTCCCCTACACACACACACACACACACACACACACTCCTGAAGCCCATTGCCTCTTCCCTGCCTCACTCCTGTCCCTACACACACACACACACACACACCCACACCCACACACACACACACTCCAGAAGCCCCTTCACTCTTTCCTGTTTCACTCCTGCCCCTACACACAAACACAAACACATATTCCTGATGCCCCTTCCCTATCCCGTTTCACTCCTGCCCATACAGAAACAAACACAAACACACACACACTCCTGATGCCCATTCCCTATTCCCTGCCCCACTCCTGTCCCTACACACACACACACACACACACACACACACAGCAGAAGCCCCTTCACTCTTCCCTGTTTCACTCCTGCCACTACACACAAACACACACACACATTCCTGATGCCCCTTCCCTATCCCGTTTCACTCCTGCCCATACAGAAACAAACACAGACACACACACGCACACACTCCTGATGCCCCTTCCCTTATTCCTGCCTCACTCTTGCTCCTACAGAAACACACACGCACACACACACACACACACACTTCCCATTGTCAAATCCTTGTCTCACTCCTGCACACCCCCAATAGACTCAAGAAGCCTCTTCCCTATTCCCTGCCTCACTCCTTACACTACACACACACACACCCTCACACACACACACACACACATGCCTGAAGCATCTTCTCAATTCCCTGCCTCACCCTTGCCCCTACTAAAATAAACACACACTCCTGATGCCCCTTCTCTATTCCCTGCCTCTCTACTACCCCTAATCACGCGCGCACACACACACACACACATACACACACACTCCTGATGCCCATTCCCTATTCCCTGCTGTTCTCCTGTCCCTACAAACACACACACTCCTGAAGCCACTTCCCTATTCCTTGTTTCACTCCTGCCCCTGCACACAAACACACACACACACATTCATGATGCCCCTCCCCTATCCCGTTTCACGCCTTCCCCTACAGAAATAAACACACACAGACACAAACACACACACACACACAACCCTGCTGCCCCGTCCCTATTTCCTGCCTCAATCCTGCTCCTACAGAAACACACACAGGCACACACACAAACACACAAACACACACTCCTGTAGGCCCTTCCCTATTCCCTGTATCATTCTTGGCCCTAGACACACACAAACACGCACACACACACACACACACACACACACTCCTGATGCTCCTTCATTATTCCCTGTCTTTCTTCTACCCCTACACACTCACACACACACACACACACACACACACACTCCTGATGCCCTTTCCCTGTTCTCTGCCTCACTCCTGACCCTAGACACACACACACACACAAATTCACACCCATGATGCCTAGTCCCTATTCCCTGCCTCACTCATGACACTACACACGCACACGCACACGCACACACACCCACAAACACACTCCTGAAGCCCCCTCGCTATTCCCTGCCTCACACTTGTCCCTACACACGCACCCGCACACACACACACACACACACACCCGAGAAGAACCTTTCCTATTCCCTGCCTCACTCCTGTCCCTACACACACACACACACACACACACACACACACA
>NC_134548.1:80074664-80077164 GCF_050624435.1 Tenrec ecaudatus
CACACACACACACACACACACACAAACACACTCATAAAGCACCTTCCTTATTCCCTGCCTCAATCCTGCCCCTACACACACACATAAACACACACACACACACACACCTGATGCCCCTTTCCTATTCCCTGCCAGAGTTCTTCCCCTACACACACACACACACACACACACACACACTCCTGAAGCCCATTGCCTCTTCCCTGCCCCACTCCTGTCCCTACACACACACGCACACACACACACACACTCCAGAAGCCCCTTCACTCTTCCCTGTTTCACTCCTGCCCCTACACACAAACACACACACATATTCCTGATGCCCCTTCCCTATCCCGTTTCACTCCTGCCCATACAGAAACAAACACAAACACACACACACACACTCACACACTCCTGATGCCCATTCCCTATTCCCTGCCCCACTGCTGTCCCTACACACACACACACACACACACACACACACACTCCAGAAGCCCCTTCACTCTTCCCTGTTTCACTCCTGCCACTACACACAAACACACACACACACACACACACATTCCTGATGCCCCTTCCCTATCCCGTTTCACTCATGCCCATACAGAAACAAACACCGACACACACACACACACACCCCTGATGCCCCTTCCCTATTCCCTGCCACAGTTCTTCCCCTACACACACACACACACACACTCCTGAAGCCCATTGCCTCTTCCCTGCCTCACTCCTGTCCCTACACACACACACACACACACACACCCACACCCACACACACACACACTCCAGAAGCCCCTTCACTCTTTCCTGTTTCACTCCTGCCCCTACACACAAACACAAACACATATTCCTGATGCCCCTTCCCTATCCCGTTTCACTCCTGCCCATACAGAAACAAACACAAACACACACACACTCCTGATGCCCATTCCCTATTCCCTGCCCCACTCCTGTCCCTACACACACACACACACACACACACACACAGCAGAAGCCCCTTCACTCTTCCCTGTTTCACTCCTGCCACTACACACAAACACACACACACACACATTCCTGATGCCCCTTCCCTATCCCGTTTCACTCCTGCCCATACAGAAACAAACACAGACACACACACGCACACACTCCTGATGCCCCTTCCCTTATTCCTGCCTCACTCTTGCTCCTACAGAAACACACACGCACACACACACACACACACACACACTTCCCATTGTCAAATCCTTGTCTCACTCCTGCACACCCCCAATAGACTCAAGAAGCCTCTTCCCTATTCCCTGCCTCACTCCTTACACTACACACACACACACCCTCACACACACACACACACACACATGCCTGAAGCATCTTCTCAATTCCCTGCCTCACCCTTGCCCCTACTAAAATAAACACACACTCCTGATGCCCCTTCTCTATTCCCTGCCTCTCTACTACCCCTAATCACGCGCGCACACACACACACACACACAAAAACACACACTCCTGATGCCCCTTCCCTATTCCCTGCCTCACTCCTGCCCCACACACAGTCAGAATCGCACACACATACTCCTGATGCCCATTCCCTATTCCCTGCCTCACTCCTGTCCTTACACACACGCGCACACACACATACACACTCCTGAAGTCCCACCCCTATTCCCTGCCTCAATCCTGTCCTCCCTCCACACATGCATACACACTCCTGATGCCCATTCCCTCTTCTCTGCCTCACTCTGATCCTAAACAAACACACACACACACACACACACACACTCCTGATGCTCATTGCCTATTTCTTGCCTCACTCGTGTCCCTACACACACACACACACACACACACACTCCTGATGCCCATTGCCTATTCCTTGCCTCACTTGTGTCCCTACACACACACACACACACACACTCCTGAAGCCCCATCCTTATCCCCTGCCTCTTTCCTACCCCTACATGCACGCACGCACACAAACACACACACACAAACACAAACTCCTGAAGACCCTTCCCTATTTCCTGCCTCACTCCTGGCCCTACACACACACACACACACACACACACACACACACTGCTGATGCCCCTTTCCTATTCCCTGCCTCATTCGTGCCCCTAAACACACACACACACACACACAAATACACAATCCTGATGCCAATTGTCTATTACCTGTCTCACACCTGTACCTACAGAAACACACACACTCCTGAAGTCCTTTCCCTATACCCTTCCTTACTCCTGCCCCTACACACACACACAGACACACACACAAACACACTCATAAAGCACCTTCCTTATTCCCTGCCTCAATCCTGCCCCAACACACACACATACACACACACACACACACACACACTCCTGATGCCCATTGCCTATTCCCTGCCTCACTCGTGTCCCTACACACACACACACACACACACACACACTCCTGATGCCCATTGCCTATTCCCTGCCTCACTTGTGTCCCTACACACACACACACACACACACACACACACACACACTCCTGAAGCCCCATCCTTATTCCCTGCCTCTTTCCTACC
>NC_134548.1:80084664-80089664 GCF_050624435.1 Tenrec ecaudatus
ACACACACACTCCTGAAGCCACTTCCCTATTCCTTGTTTCACTCCTGCCCCTACACACAAACACACACACACATTCATGATGCCCCTTCCCTATCCCGTTTCACGCCTTCCCCTACAGACACAAACACACACAGACACAAACACACACACACACACACACAACCCTGCTGCCCCGTCCCTATTTCCTGCCTCAATCCTGCTCCTACAGAAACACACACAGGCACACACACAAACACACAAACACACACTCCTGTAGGCCCTTCCCTATTCCCTGTATCATTCTTGGCCCTAGACACACACACACACACACGCACGCACACACACACACACACACACTCCTGATGTTCCTTCATTATTCCCTGTCTTTCTTCTACCCCTACACACTCCAAACACACACACACACACACACACTCACTCCTGATGCACTTTCCCTGTTCTCTGCCTCACTCCTGACCCTAGACACACACACACACATTCACACCCATGATGCCCAGTCCCTATTCCCTGCCTCACTCATGACACTACACATGCACACGCACACGCACACACACACACAAACACACTCCTGAAGCACCCTAGCTATTCCCTGCCTCACACTTGTCCCTACTCACGCACCCACACACACACACCCACACACACACACACACACCCGAGAAGAACCTTTCCTATTCCCTGCCTCACTCCTGTCCCTACACACACACACACACACACACACACACACACACACACTGCTGATGCCCCTTCCCTATCCCGTTTCACTCCTGCCCATACAGAAACAAACACAAACACACACACACACACACACTCCTGATGCCCATTCCCTATTCCCTGCCTCACTCCTGTCCCTACACACACACACACACACACACTCCAGAAGCCCCTTCACTCTTCCCTGTTTCACTCCTGCCACTACACACAAACACACACACACACACACATTCCTGATGCCCCTTCACTCTTCCCTGTTTCACTCCTGCCACTACAGAAACAAACACAGACACACACACGCACACACTCCTGATGCCCCTTCCTTTATTCCTGCCTCACTCTTGCTCCTACAGAAACACACACGCACACACACACACACACACACACACTCTCCTGAAGCCCCTTCCCTATTCTCTGCTTCACTCCTGCCCCTAGACACACAAACACACGCACATACACTCACACACACACACTTCTGATGCCCTTTCCCTGTTCTCTGCCTCACTCCTGACCCTAGACTCACACACACACTCACACCCATGATGCCCGTCCCTATTCCCTGCCTCACTCCTCCCTCTACACACGCACACACACACAAACACACTCCTGAAGCCCCCTCGCTATTCCCTGCTTCACACTTGCCTCTACACACATACGTACACACACAAACACACACACACACGATGCCTATTCCCTATTCCCTGTCTCACTCCTGCACATACGGACATACACAAACACTCCTGATGACCCTAGCTTATTCCCTGCCTAACCCCTGCACCCCACACACATTTCTGAAGCCCCTTCCCTATTCCCTGCCTCACTTCAGACCTCTCTCTCTCTCTCTCTCTCTCTCTCTCTCTCTCTCTCTCTCTCTCATTCTCACTCTCGATGACCCTTCCCCATTCCCTGACTCACTCCTGCCACTACACACACCCACTTAAAATTTCTTCTCTGTTCCCTGCCTCGCTCTTGCCCCTACACACACACACACACACACACACACACACACACACACTTCCCATTGTCAAATCCTTGTCTCACTCCTGCACACCCCCAATAGACTCAAGAAGCCTCTTCCCTATTCCCTGCCTCACTCCTTACATTACACACACACACACCCTCACACACACACACACACACACATGCCTGAAGCATCTTCTCAATTCCCTGCCTCACCCTTGCCCCTACTAAAATAAACACACACTCCTGATGCCCCTTCTCTATTCCCTGCCTCTCTACTACCCCTAATCACGCGCACACACACACACACACACACACACAAACACACACTCCTGATGCCCCTTCCCTATTCCCTGCCTCACTCCTGCCCCACACACAGTCAGAATCGCACACACATACTCCTGATGCCCATTCCCTATTCCCTGCCTCACTCCTGTCCTTACACACACGCGCACACACATATACACACTCCTGAAGTCCCACCCCTATTCCCTGCCTCAATCCTGTCCTCCCTCCACACACGCATACACACTCCTGATGCCCATTCCCTCTTCTCTGCCTCACTCTGATCCTAAACAAACACACACACACACACACACTCCTGATGCCCATTGCCTATTTCTTGCCTCACTCGTGTCCCTACACACACACACACACACACACACACACACACACTCCTGATGCCCATTGCCTATTCCTTGCCTCACTTGTGTCCCTACACACACACACACACACACACACACACACACACACTCCTGAAGCCCCATCCTTATTCCCTGCCTCTTTCCTACCCCTACATGCACGCACGCACACAAACACACACACACAAACACAAACTCCTGAAGACCCTTCCCTATTTCCTGCCTCACTCCTGGCCCTACACACACACACACACACATACACACACACACACACACACTGCTGATGCCCCTTTCCTATTCCCTGCCTCATTCGTGCCCCTAAACACACACACACACACACACAAATACACAATCCTGATGCCAATTGTCTATTACCTGTCTCACACCTGTACCTACAGAAACACACACACTCCTGAAGTCCTTTCCCTATACCCTTCCAGACTCCTGCCCCTACACACACACACAGACACACACACAAACACACTCATAAAGCACCTTCCTTATTCCCTGCCTCAATCCTGCCCCAACACACACACATATACACACACACACACACTCCTGATGCCCATTGCCTATTCCCTGCCTCACTCGTGTCCCTACACACACACACACTCCTGATGCCCATTGCCTATTCCCTGCCTCACTTGTGTCCCTACACACACACACACACACACACTCCTGAAGCCCCATCCTTATTCCCTGCCTCTTTCCTACCCCTACACGCACGCACACACACACACACACACACAAACACAAACTCCTGAAGACCCTTCTCTATTTCCTGCCTCACTCCTGGCCCTACACACACACACACACACACACACACACACACTGCTGATGCCCCTTTCCTATTCCCTGCCTCATTCGTGCCCCTAAACACACACACACACAAACACAAATACACAATCCTGATGCCAATTGTCTATTACCTGTCTCACACCTGTACCTACAGAAACACACACACTCCTGAAGTCCTTTCCCTATACCCTTCCTGACTCCTGCCCCTACACACACACACACACACACAAACACACTCCTAAAGCACCTTCCTTATTCCCTGCCTCAATCCTGCCCCTACACACACACATAAACACACACACACACACCTGATGCCCCTTTCCTATTCCCTGCCACAGTTCTTCCCCTACACACACACACACACACACACACTCCTGAAGCCCATAGCCTCTTCCCTGCCCCACTCCTGTCCCTACACACACACGCACACACACACACACACACACACTCCAGAAGCCCCTTCACTCTTCCCTGTTTCACTCCTGCCCCTACACACAAACACACACACATATTCCTGATGCCCCTTCCCTATCCAGTTTCACTCCTGCCCATACAGAAACAAACACAAACACAAACACACACACACACTCCTGATGCCCATTCCCTATTCCCTAACCCACTCCTGTCCCTACACACACACACACACACACACACACACACACACACACTCCAGAAGCCCCTTCACTCTTCCCTGTTTCACTCCTGCCACTACACACAAACACACACACACACATTCCTGATGCCCCTTCCCTATCCCGTTTCACTCATGCCCATACAGAAACAAACACAGACACACACACGCACACACTTCTGATGCCCCTTCCCTTATTCCTGCCTCACTCTTGCTCCTACAGAAACACACACGCACACACACACACACACACACACACTCTCCTGAAGCCCCTTTCCTATTCCCTGCTTCACTCCTGCCCCTAGACACACAAACACACGCACATACACTCACACACACACACTTCTGATGGCCTTTTTCCTGTTCTCTGCCTCACTCCTGACCCTAGACTCACACACACACTCACACCCATGATGCCCGTCCCTTTTCCCTGCCTCACTCCTCCCTCTACACACGCACACACACACAAACACACTCCTGAAGCCCCCTCGCTATTCCCTGCTTCACACTTGCCTCTACACACATACGTACACACACACACAGAAACACGATGCCTATTCCCTATTCCCTGTCTCACTCCTGCACCTACGGACATACACAAACACTCCTGATGACCCTTGCTTATTCCCTGCCTAACCCCTGCACCCCACACACATTTCTGAAGCCCCTTCCTATTCCCTGCCTCACTTCAGACCTCTCTCTCTCTCTCTCTCTCTCTCTCTCTCTCTCTCTCTCTCTCTTTCTCACTCTCGATGACCCTTCCCCATTCCCTGACTCACTCCTGCCACTACACACACCCACTTAAAATTTCTTCTCTGTTCCCTGCCTCGCTCTTGCCCCTACACACACACACACACACACACACACACACACTCTCTCTCTCTCTCTCTCTCTCTCTCTCTCTCTCTCTCTCTCTCTCTCTCTGTCTCTCTTTGTCTCTCTCTCTCTATTCTGAAGCCCTTTTCCCTGCCAAAATCTGCCCCCCCCACACACACTCCTGCAGCCCATTGCCTATTTCCTGCCTGACTCCTGTCCCTACACCCACCCACCCACACACAAACACACACACACACATACACACACACTCCTGATGCCCATTCCCTATTCCCTGCTGTTCTCCTGTCCCTACAAACACACACACTCCTGAAGCCACTTCCCTATTCCTTGTTTCACTCCTGCCCCTGCACACAAACACACACACACACATTCATGATGCCCCTCCCCTATCCCGTTTCACGCCTTCCCCTACAGAAACAAACACA
>NC_134548.1:80094664-80097164 GCF_050624435.1 Tenrec ecaudatus
CTTTCCCTGTTCTCTGCCTCACTCCTGACCCTAGACACACACACACACATTCACACCCATGATGCCCAGTCCCTATTCCCTGCCTCACTCATGACACTACACACGAACACGCACACGCACACACACACACAAACACACTCCTGAAGCCCCCTCGCTATTCCCTGCCTCACACTTGTCCCTACACACGCACCCGCACACACACACACACACACACACACACACACACACCCCCGAGAAGAACCTTTCCTATTCCCTGCCTCACTCCTGTCCCTACACACACACACACACACACACACACTGCTGATGCCCCTTTCCTATTCCCTGCCTCACTCGTGCCCCTAAACACACACACACACACATACACACACAAAAATACACAATCCTGATGCCAATTGTCTATTACCGGTCTCACACCTGTACCTACAGAAACACACACACTCCTGAAGTCCTTTACCTATACCCTTCCTGACTCCTGCCCCTACACACACACACACACACAAACACACTCATAAAGCACCTTCCTTATTTCCTGCCTCAATCCTGCCCCTACACACACACATACACACACACACACACACACACAAACCCCTGATGCCCCTTCCCTATTCCCTGCCACAGTTCTTCCCCTACACACACACACACACACTCCTGAAGCCCATTGCCTCTTCCCTGCCTCACTCCTGTCCCTACACACACACACACACACACACACACCCACACACACACACTCCAGAAGCCCCTTCACTCTTTCCTGTTTCACTCCTGCCCCTACACACAAACACAAACACATATTCCTGATGCCCCTTCCCTATCCCGTTTCACTCCTGCCCATACAGAAACAAACACAAACACACACACACTCCTGATGCCCATTCCCTATTCCCTGCCCCACTCCTGTCCCTACACACACACACACACACACACACACAGCAGAAGCCCCTTCACTCTTCCCTGTTTCACTCCTGCCACTACACACAAACACACACACACACACACACATTCCTGATGCCCCTTCCCTATCCCGTTTCACTCCTGCCCATACAGAAACAAACACAGACACACACACGCACACACTCCTGATGCCCCTTCCCTTATTCCTGCCTCACTCTTGCTCCTACAGAAACACACACGCACACACACACACACACTCTCCTGAAGCCCCTTCCCTATTCCCTGCTTCACTCCTGCCCCTAGACACACAAACACGTGCACATACACTCACACACACACACTTCTGATGCCCCTTCCCTATTCTCTGCCTCACTTCAGACCTCTCTCTCTCTCTCTCTCTCTCTCTCTCTCTCTCTCTCTCTCTCTCTTTCTCTCTCTCTTTCTCACTCTCGATGCCCCTTCCCCATTCCCTGACTCACTAATGCCACTACACACACCCACTTAAAATTTCTTCTCTCTTCCCTGCCTCGCTCTTGCCCCTACACACACACACACACACACACTCTCTCTCTCTCTCTCTCTCTCTCTCTCTCTATTCTGAAGCCCTTTTCCTATTCCCTGCCAAAATCTGCCCCCCCCCCACACACACTCCTGCAGCCCATTGCCTATTTCCTGCCTCACTCCTGTCCCTACACCCACCCACCCACCCCCCCCCCCCACACACACACACTCCTGATGCCCATTCCCTATTCCCTGCTGTTTTCCTGTCCCTACAAACACACACACTCCTGAAGCCACTTCCCTATTCCTTGTTTCACTCCTGCCCCTACACACGAATACACACACACATTCTTGATGCCCCTTCCCTATCCCGTTTCACGCCTTCCCCTACAGACACAAACACACAGAGACACAAACACACACACACAACCCTGCTGCCCCGTCCCTATTTCCTGCCTCAATCCTGCTCCTACAGAAACACACACAGGCACACACACAAACACAAAAACACACACTCCTGTAGGCCCTTCCCTATTCCCTGTATCATTCTTGGCCCTAGACACACACACACACACGCACACACACACACACACACACTCCTGATGCTCCTTCATTATTCCCTGTCTTTCTTCTACCCCTACACACTCACACACACACACACACACACACACTCCTGATGCCCTTTCCCTGTTCTCTGCCTCACTCCTGACCCTAGACACACACACACACACATTCACACCCATGATGCCCAGTCCCTATTCCCTGCCTCACTCATGACACTACACATGCACACGCACACGCACACACACACACAAACACACTCCTGAAGCACCCTCGCTATTCCCTGCCTCACACTTGTCCCTACACACGCACCCGCACACACACACCCACACACACACACACACCCGAGAAGAACCTTTCCTATTCCCTGCCTCACTCCTGTCCCTACACACACACACACACACACACACACACACATACACACACACACTGCTGATGCCCCTTCCCTATCCCGTTTCACTCCTGCCCATACAGAAACAAACACAAACACACACACACACACTCCTGATGCCCATTCCCTATTCCCTGCTTCACTCCTGTCCCTACA
>NC_134548.1:80112164-80122164 GCF_050624435.1 Tenrec ecaudatus
GCCCCTTCCCTTATTCCTGCCTCACTCTTGCTCCTACAGAAACACACACGCACACACACACACACACACTCACCTGAAGCCCCTTCCCTATTCTCTGCTTCACTCCTGCCCCTAGACACACAAACACATGCACATACACTCACACACACACACATTTCTGATGCCCTTTCCCTGTTCTCTGCCTCACTCCTGACCCTAGACTCACACACACACTCACACCCATGATGCCCGTCCCTATTCCCTGCCTCACTCCTCCCTCTACACACGCACACACACACAAACACACTCCTGAAGCCCCCTCGCTATTCCCTGCTTCACACTTGCCTCTACACACATACGTACACACACAAACACACACAAACACGATGCCTATTCCCTATTCCCTGTCTCACTCCTGCACATACGGACATACACAAACACTCCTGATGACCCCTGCTTATTCCCTGCCTAACCCCTGCACCCCACACACATTTCTGAAGCCCCTTCCCTATTCCCTGCCTCACTTCAGACCTCTCTCTCTCTCTCTCTCTCTCTCTCTCTCTCTCTCTCTCTCTCTTTCTCACTCTCGATGACCCTTCTCCATTCCCTGACTCACTCCTGCCACTACACACACCCACTTAAAATTTCTTCTCTGTTCCCTGCCTCGCTCTTGCCCCTACACACACACACACACACACACTTCCCATTGTCAAATCCTTGTCTCACTCCTGCACACCCCCAATAGACTCAAGAAGCCTCTTCCCTATTCCCTGCCTCACTCCTTACACTACACACACACACACCCTCACACACACACACACACATGCCTGAAGCATCTTCTCAATTCCCTGCCTCACCCTTGCGCCTACTAAACTAAACACACACTCCTGATGCCCCTTCTCTATTCCCTGCCTCTCTACTACCCCTAATCACGCGCACACACACACACACAAACACACACTCCTGATGCCCCTTCCCTATTCCCTGCCTCACTCCTGCCCCACACACAGTCAGAATCGCACACACATACTCCTGATGCCCATTCCCTATTCCCTGCCTCACTCCTGTCCTTACACACACGCGCACACACACATACACACTCCTGAAGTCCCACCCCTATTCCCTGCCTCAATCCTGTCCTCCCTCCACACACGCATACACACTCCTGATGCCCATTCCCTCTTCTCTGCCTCACTCTGATCCTAAACAAACACACACACACACACACACACACACTCCTGATGCCCATTGCCTATTCCCTGCCTCACTTGTGTCCCTACACACACACACACACACACACACTCCTGAAGCCCCATCCTTATTCCCTGCCTCTTTCCTACCCCTACACGCACGCACACACACACACACACACAAACACAAACTCCTGAAGACCCTTCTCTATTTCCTGCCTCACTCCTGGCCCTACACACACACACACACACACACACACACACACACTGCTGATGCCCCTTTCCTATTCCCTGCCTCATTCGTGCCCCTAAACACACACACACACAAACACAAATACACAATCCTGATGCCAATTGTCTATTACCTGTCTCACACCTGTACCTACAGAAACACACACACTCCTGAAGTCCTTTCCCTATACCCTTCCTGACTCCTGCCCCTACACACACACACACACACACACAAACACACTCATAAAGCACCTTCCTTATTCCCTGCCTCAATCCTGCCCCTACACACACACATAAACACACACACACACACACCTGATGCCCCTTTCCTATTCCCTGCCACAGTTCTTCCCCTACACACACACACACACACACACACACTCCTGAAGCCCATTGCCTCTTCCCTGCCCCACTCCTGTCCCTACACACACACGCACACACACACACACACACTCCAGAAGCCCCTTCACTCTTCCCTGTTTCACTCCTGCCCCTACACACAAACACACACACATATTCCTGATGCCCCTTCCCTATCCAGTTTCACTCCTGCCCATACAGAAACAAACACAAACACACACACACACTCCTGATGCCCATTCCCTATTCCCTAACCCACTCCTGTCCCTACACACACACACACACACACACACACACACACTCCAGAAGCCCCTTCACTCTTCCCTGTTTCACTCCTGCCACTACACACAAACACACACACACACACATTCCTGATGCCCCTTCCCTATCCCGTTTCACTCCTGCCCATACAGAAACAAACACACACACACACACACGCACACACTTCTGATGCCCCTTCCCTTATTCCTGCCTCACTCTTGCTCCTACAGAAACACACACGCACACACACACACACACACACTCTCCTGAAGCCCCTTCCCTATTCTTTGCTTCACTCCTGCCCCTAGACACACAAACACACGCACATACACTCACACACACACACTTCTGATGGCCTTTTTCCTGTTCTCTGCCTCACTCCTGACCCTAGACTCACACACACACTCACACCCATGATGCCCGTCCCTTTTCCCTGCCTCACTCCTCCCTCTACACACGCACACACACACAAACACACTCCTGAAGCCCCCTCGCTATTCCCTGCTTCACACTTGCCTCTACACACATACGTACACACACACACACAAACACGATGCCTATTCCCTATTCCCTGTCTCACTCCTGCACCTACGGACATACACAAACACTCCTGATGACCCTTGCTTATTCCCTGCCTAACCCCTGCACCCCACACACATTTCTGAAGCCCCTTCCCTATTCCCTGCCTCACTTCAGACCTCTCTCTCTCTCTCTCTCTCTCTCTCTCTCTCTTTCTCACTCTCGATGACCCTTCCCCATTCCCTGACTCACTCCTGCCACTACACACACCCACTTAAAATTTCTTCTCTGTTCCCTGCCTCGCTCTTGCCCCTACACACACACACACACACACACACACACACACACACACACACACACACACACACACTCTCTCTCTCTCTCTCTCTCTCTCTGTCTCTCTTTGTCTCTCTCTCTCTATTCTGAAGCCCTTTTCCTATTCCCTGCCAAAATCTGCCCCCCACACACACACTCCTGCAGCCCATTGCCTATTTCCTGCCTGACTCCTGTCCCTACACCCACCCACCCACACACTAACACACACACACACATACACACACACTCCTGATGCCCATTCCCTATTCCCTGCTGTTCTCCTGTCCCTACAAACACACACACTCCTGAAGCCACTTCCCTATTCCTTGTTTCACTCCTGCCCCTGCACACAAACACACACACACATTCATGATGCCCCTCCCCTATCCCGTTTCACGCCTTCCCCTACAGAAACAAACACACACAGACACAAACACACACACACACACAACCCTGCTGCCCCGTCCCTATTTCCTGCCTCAATCCTGCTCCTACAGAAACACACACAGGCACACACACAAACACACAAACACACACTCCTGTAGGCCCTTCCCTATTCCCTGTATCATTCTTGGCCCTAGACACACACACACACACACACACACACACGCACACACACACACACACTCCTGATGCTCCTTCATTATTCCCTGTCTTTCTTCTACCCTTACACACTCACACACACACACAAACACACACTCATGATGCCCTTTCCCTGTTCTCTGCCTCACTCCTGACCCTAGACACACACACACACACATTCACACCCATGATGCCCAGTCCCTATTCCCTGCCTCACTCATGACACTACACACGCACACGCACACACACACACACAAACACACTCCTGAAGCCCCCTCGCTATTCCCTGCCTCACACTTGTCCCTACACACGCACCCGCACACACACACACACACACACACACCCGAGAAGAACCTTTCCTATTCCCTGCCTCACTCCTGTCCCTACACACACACACACACACACACACACACACACACTGCTGATGCCCCTTTCCTATTCCCTGCCTCACTCGTGCCCCTAAACAAACACACACTCATACACACACACAAATACACAATCCTGATGCCAATTGTCTATTACCGGTCTCACACCTGTACCTACAGAAAAACACACACTCCTGAAGTCCTTTCCCTATACCCTTCCTGACTCCTGCCCCTACACACACACACACACACACACACACAAACACTCATAAAGCACCTTCCTTATTCCCTGCCTCAATCCTGCCCCTACACACACACACACACACACACACACACCCCTGATGCCCCTTCCCTATTCCCTGCCACAGTTCTTCCCCTACACACACACACACACACACACACACACACTCCTGAAGCCCATTGCCTCTTCCCTGCCTCACTCCTGTCCCTACACACACACACACACACCCACCCACACCCACACACACACACACTCCAGAAGCCCCTTCACTCTTCCCTGTTTCACTCCTGCCCCTACACACAAACACACACACATATTCCTGATGCCCCTTCCCTATCCCGTTTCACTCCTGCCCATACAGAAACAAACAAAAACACACACACACTCCTGATGCCCATTCCCTATTCCCTGCCCCACTCCTGTCCCTACACACACACACACACACACACACACACACACACACAGCAGAAGCCCCTTCACTCTTCCCTGTTTCACTCCTGCCACTACACACAAACACACACACACACACATTCCTGATGCCCCTTCCCTATCCCGTTTCACTCCTGCCCATACAGAAACAAACACAGACACACACACGCACACACTCCTGAAGCCCCTTCCCTTATTCCTGCCTCACTCTTGCTCCTACAGAAACACACACGCACACACACACACACACACTTCCCATTGTCAAATCCTTTTCTCACTCCTGCACACCCCCAATAGACTCAAGAAGCCTCTTCCCTATTCCCTGCCTCACTCCTTACACTACACACACACACACCCTCACACACACACACACACACATGCCTGAAGCATCTTCTCAATTCCCTGCCTCACCCTTGCCCCTACTAAAATAAACACACACTCCTGATGCCCCTTCTCTATTCCCTGCCTCTCTACTACCCCTAATCACGCGCACACACACACACACACACACACACACTCCAGAAGCCCCTTCACTCTTCCCTGTTTCACTCCTGCCACTACACACAAACACACACACACACACATTCCTGATGCCCCTTCCCTATCCCGTTTCACTCCTGCCCATACAGAAACAAACACAGACACACACACGTACACACTCCTGATGCCCCTTCCCTTATTCCTGCCTCACTCTTGCTCCTACAGAAACACACACGCACACACACACACACACTCTCCTAAAGCCCCTTCCCTATTCCCTGCTTCACTCCTGCCCCTAGACACACAAACACACGCACATACACTCACACACACACACTTCTGATGGCCTTTTTCCTGTTCTATGCCTCACTCCTGACCCTAGACTCACACACACACTCACACCCATGATGCCCGTCCCTTTTCCCTGCCTCACTCCTCCCTCTACACATGCACACAGACACAAACACACTCCTGAAGCCCCCTCGCTATTCCCTGCTTCACACTTGCCTCTACACACATACGTACACACACACACACAAACACGATGCCTATTCCCTATTCCCTGTCTCACTCCTGCACCTACGGACATACACAAACACTCCTGATGACCCTTGCTTATTCCCTGCCTAACCCCTGCACCCCACACACATTTCTGAAGCCCCTTCCCTATTCCCTGCCTCACTTCAGACCTCTCTCTCTCTCTCTCTCTCTCTCTCTCTCTCTCTTTCTCACTCTCGATGACCCTTCCCCATTCCCTGACTCACTCCTGCCACTACACACACCCACTTAAAATTTCTTCTCTGTTCCCTGCCTCGCTCTTGCCCCTACACACACACACACACACACACACACACACACACTCTCTCTCTCTCTCTCTCTCTCTCTCTCTCTCTCTCTCTGTCTCTCTCTCTCTCTCTCTCTCTATTCTGAAGCCCTTTTCCTATTCCCTGCCAAAATCTGCCCCCCACACACACACTCCTGCAGCCCATTGCCTATTTCCTGCCTCAATCCTGTCCCTACACCCACCCACCCACACACAAACACACACACACACACACACACACACTCCTGATGCCCATTCCCTATTCCCTGCTGTTCTCCTGTCCCTACAAACACACACACTCCTGAAGCCACTTCCCTATTCCTTGTTTCACTCCTGCCCCTACACACAAACACACACACACATTCATGATGCCCCTTCCCTATCCCGTTTCACGCCTTCCCCTACAGACACAAACACACACAGACACAAACACACACACACACACACAACCCTGCTGCCCCGTCCCTATTTCCTGCCTCAATCCTGCTCCTACAGAAACACACACAGGCACACACACAAACACACAAACACACACTCCTGTAGGCCCTTCCCTATTCCCTGTATCATTCTTGGCCCTAGACACACACACACACACACGCACGCACACACACACACACACACACTCCTGATGTTCCTTCATTATTCCCTGTCTTTCTTCTACCCCTACACACTCCAAACACACACACACACACACACACTCACTCCTGATGCACTTTCCCTGTTCTCTGCCTCACTCCTGACCCTAGACACACACACACACATTCACACCCATGATGCCCAGTCCCTATTCCCTGCCTCACTCATGACACTACACATGCACACGCACACGCACACACACACACAAACACACTCCTGAAGCACCCTAGCTATTCCCTGCCTCACACTTGTCCCTACTCACGCACCCACACACACACACCCACACACACACACACACACCCGAGAAGAACCTTTCCTATTCCCTGCCTCACTCCTGTCCCTACACACACACACACACACACACACACACACACACACACACTGCTGATGCCCCTTCCCTATCCCGTTTCACTCCTGCCCATACAGAAACAAACACAAACACACACACACACACACACTCCTGATGCCCATTCCCTATTCCCTGCCTCACTCCTGTCCCTACACACACACACACACACACACTCCAGAAGCCCCTTCACTCTTCCCTGTTTCACTCCTGCCACTACACACAAACACACACACACACACACATTCCTGATGCCCCTTCACTCTTCCCTGTTTCACTCCTGCCACTACAGAAACAAACACAGACACACACACGCACACACTCCTGATGCCCCTTCCTTTATTCCTGCCTCACTCTTGCTCCTACAGAAACACACACGCACACACACACACACACACACACACTCTCCTGAAGCCCCTTCCCTATTCTCTGCTTCACTCCTGCCCCTAGACACACAAACACACGCACATACACTCACACACACACACTTCTGATGCCCTTTCCCTGTTCTCTGCCTCACTCCTGACCCTAGACTCACACACACACTCACACCCATGATGCCCGTCCCTATTCCCTGCCTCACTCCTCCCTCTACACACGCACACACACACAAACACACTCCTGAAGCCCCCTCGCTATTCCCTGCTTCACACTTGCCTCTACACACATACGTACACACACAAACACACACACACACGATGCCTATTCCCTATTCCCTGTCTCACTCCTGCACATACGGACATACACAAACACTCCTGATGACCCTAGCTTATTCCCTGCCTAACCCCTGCACCCCACACACATTTCTGAAGCCCCTTCCCTATTCCCTGCCTCACTTCAGACCTCTCTCTCTCTCTCTCTCTCTCTCTCTCTCTCTCTCTCTCTCTCTCTCTCTCTCATTCTCACTCTCGATGACCCTTCCCCATTCCCTGACTCACTCCTGCCACTACACACACCCACTTAAAATTTCTTCTCTGTTCCCTGCCTCGCTCTTGCCCCTACACACACACACACACACACACACACACACACACTTCCCATTGTCAAATCCTTGTCTCACTCCTGCACACCCCCAATAGACTCAAGAAGCCTCTTCCCTATTCCCTGCCTCACTCCTTACATTACACACACACACACCCTCACACACACACACACACACACATGCCTGAAGCATCTTCTCAATTCCCTGCCTCACCCTTGCCCCTACTAAAATAAACACACACTCCTGATGCCCCTTCTCTATTCCCTGCCTCTCTACTACCCCTAATCACGCGCACACACACACACACACACACACAAACACACACTCCTGATGCCCCTTCCCTATTCCCTGCCTCACTCCTGCCCCACACACAGTCAGAATCGCACACACATACTCCTGATGCCCATTCCCTATTCCCTGCCTCACTCCTGTCCTTACACACACGCGCACACACATATACACACTCCTGAAGTCCCACCCCTATTCCCTGCCTCAATCCTGTCCTCCCTCCACACACGCATACACACTCCTGATGCCCATTCCCTCTTCTCTGCCTCACTCTGATCCTAAACAAACACACACACACACACACACTCCTGATGCCCATTGCCTATTTCTTGCCTCACTCGTGTCCCTACACACACACACACACACACACACACACACACACACTCCTGATGCCCATTGCCTATTCCTTGCCTCACTTGTGTCCCTACACACACACACACACACACACACACACACACACACACTCCTGAAGCCCCATCCTTATTCCCTGCCTCTTTCCTACCCCTACATGCACGCACGCACACAAACACACACACACAAACACAAACTCCTGAAGACCCTTCCCTATTTCCTGCCTCACTCCTGGCCCTACACACACACACACACACACACACACACACACACACACACACTGCTGATGCCCCTTTCCTATTCCCTGCCTCATTCGTGCCCCTAAACACACACACACACACACACAAATACACAATCCTGATGCCAATTGTCTATTACCTGTCTCACACCTGTACCTACAGAAACACACACACTCCTGAAGTCCTTTCCCTATACCCTTCCAGACTCCTGCCCCTACACACACACACAGACACACACACAAACACACTCATAAAGCACCTTCCTTATTCCCTGCCTCAATCCTGCCCCAACACACACACATATACACACACACACACACTCCTGATGCCCATTGCCTATTCCCTGCCTCACTCGTGTCCCTACACACACACACACTCCTGATGCCCATTGCCTATTCCCTGCCTCACTTGTGTCCCTACACACACACACACACACACACTCCTGAAGCCCCATCCTTATTCCCTGCCTCTTTCCTACCCCTACACGCACGCACACACACACACACACACACAAACACAAACTCCTGAAGACCCTTCTCTATTTCCTGCCTCACTCCTGGCCCTACACACACACACACACACACACACACACACACTGCTGATGCCCCTTTCCTATTCCCTGCCTCATTCGTGCCCCTAAACACACACACACACAAACACAAATACACAATCCTGATGCCAATTGTCTATTACCTGTCTCACACCTGTACCTACAGAAACACACACACTCCTGAAGTCCTTTCCCTATACCCTTCCTGACTCCTGCCCCTACACACACACACACACACACACAAACACACTCCTAAAGCACCTTCCTTATTCCCTGCCTCAATCCTGCCCCTACACACACACATAAACACACACACACACACCTGATGCCCCTTTCCTATTCCCTGCCACAGTTCTTCCCCTACACACACACACACACACACACACTCCTGAAGCCCATAGCCTCTTCCCTGCCCCACTCCTGTCCCTACACACACACGCACACACACACACACACACACACTCCAGAAGCCCCTTCACTCTTCCCTGTTTCACTCCTGCCCCTACACACAAACACACACACATATTCCTGATGCCCCTTCCCTATCCAGTTTCACTCCTGCCCATACAGAAACAAACACAAACACAAACACACACACACACTCCTGATGCCCATTCCCTATTCCCTAACCCACTCCTGTCCCTACACACACACACACACACACACACACACACACACACACACACTCCAGAAGCCCCTTCACTCTTCCCTGTTTCACTCCTGCCACTACACACAAACACACACACACACATTCCTGATGCCCCTTCCCTATCCCGTTTCACTCATGCCCATACAGAAACAAACACAGACACACACACGCACACACTTCTGAT
>NC_134548.1:80129664-80137164 GCF_050624435.1 Tenrec ecaudatus
GCCTCGCTCTTGCCCCTACACACACACACACACACACACTCTCTCTCTCTCTCTCTCTCTCTCTCTCTCTATTCTGAAGCCCTTTTCCTATTCCCTGCCAAAATCTGCCCCCCCCCCACACACACTCCTGCAGCCCATTGCCTATTTCCTGCCTCACTCCTGTCCCTACACCCACCCACCCACCCCCCCCCCCCACACACACACACTCCTGATGCCCATTCCCTATTCCCTGCTGTTTTCCTGTCCCTACAAACACACACACTCCTGAAGCCACTTCCCTATTCCTTGTTTCACTCCTGCCCCTACACACGAATACACACACACATTCTTGATGCCCCTTCCCTATCCCGTTTCACGCCTTCCCCTACAGACACAAACACACAGAGACACAAACACACACACACAACCCTGCTGCCCCGTCCCTATTTCCTGCCTCAATCCTGCTCCTACAGAAACACACACAGGCACACACACAAACACAAAAACACACACTCCTGTAGGCCCTTCCCTATTCCCTGTATCATTCTTGGCCCTAGACACACACACACACACGCACACACACACACACACACACTCCTGATGCTCCTTCATTATTCCCTGTCTTTCTTCTACCCCTACACACTCACACACACACACACACACACACACTCCTGATGCCCTTTCCCTGTTCTCTGCCTCACTCCTGACCCTAGACACACACACACACACATTCACACCCATGATGCCCAGTCCCTATTCCCTGCCTCACTCATGACACTACACATGCACACGCACACGCACACACACACACAAACACACTCCTGAAGCACCCTCGCTATTCCCTGCCTCACACTTGTCCCTACACACGCACCCGCACACACACACCCACACACACACACACACCCGAGAAGAACCTTTCCTATTCCCTGCCTCACTCCTGTCCCTACACACACACACACACACACACACACACACATACACACACACACTGCTGATGCCCCTTCCCTATCCCGTTTCACTCCTGCCCATACAGAAACAAACACAAACACACACACACACACTCCTGATGCCCATTCCCTATTCCCTGCTTCACTCCTGTCCCTACACACACACACACACACACACACACACACACACACACACACACACACTCCAGAAGCCCCTTCACTCTTCCCTGTTTCACTCCTGCCACTACACACAAACACACACACACACACATTCCTGATGCCCCTTCCCTATCCCGTTTCACTCCTGCCCATACAGAAACAAACACAGACACACACACGTACACACTCCTGATGCCCCTTCCCTTATTCCTGCCTCACTCTTGCTCCTACAGAAACACACACGCACACACACACACACACACACTCTCCTGAAGCCCCTTCCCTATTCTCTGCTTCACTCCTGCCCCTAGACACACAAACACATGCACATACACTCACACACACACACTTCTGATGCCCTTTCCCTGTTCTCTGCCTCACTCCTGACCCTAGACTCACACACACACTCACACCCATGATGCCCGTCCCTATTCCCTGCCTCACTCCTTCCTCTACACACGCACACACACACAAACACACTCCTGAAGCCCCCCCGCTATTCCCTGCTTCACACTTGCCTCTACACACATACGTACACACACAAACACACACACACGATGCCTATTCCCTATTCCCTGTCTCACTCCTGCACATACGGACATACACAAACACTCCTGATGACCCTTGCTTATTCCCTGCCTAACCCCTGCACCCCACACACATTTCTGAAGCCCCTTCCCTATTCCCTGCCTCACTTCAGACCTCTCTCTCTCTCTCTCTCTCTCTCTCTCTTTCTCACTCTCGATGACCCTTCCCCATTCCCTGACTCACTCCTGCCACTACACACACCCACTTAAAATTTCTTCTCTGTTCCCTGCCTCGCTCTTGCCCCTACACACACACACACACACACACACACACACTCTCTCTCTCTCTCTCTCTCTCTCTCTCTCTCTCTCTGTCTCTCTTTGTCTCTCTCTCTCTATTCTGAAGCCCATTTCCCTGCCAAAATCTGCCCCCCACACACACACTCCTGCAGCCCATTGCCTATTTCCTGCCTGACTCCTGTCCCTACACCCACCCACCCACACACAAACACACACACACACACATACACACACACTCCTGATGCCCATTCCCTATTCCCTGCTGTTCTCCTGTCCCTACAAACACACACACACTCCTGAAGCCACTTCCCTATTCCTTGTTTCACTCCTGCCCCTACACACAAACACACACACACATTCATGATGCCCCTCCCCTATCCCGTTTCACGCCTTCCCCTACAGAAACAAACACACACAGACACAAACACACACACACACAACCCTGCTGCCCCGTCCCTATTTCCTGCCTCAATCCTGCTCCTACAGAAACACACACAGGCACACACACAAACACACAAACACACAAACACACACTCCTGTAGGCCCTTCCCTATTCCCTGTATCATTCTTGGCCCTAGACACACACACACACACACACACGCACACATACACACACACACTCCTGATGCTCCTTCATTATTCCCTGTCTTTCTTCTACCCCTACACACTCACACACACACACACACACACACACTCCTGATGCCCTTTCCCTGTTCTCTGCCTCACTCCTGACCCTAGACACACACACACACATTCACACCCATGATGCCCAGTCCCTATTCCCTGCCTCACTCATGACACTACACACGAACACGCACACGCACACACACACACAAACACACTCCTGAAGCCCCCTCGCTATTCCCTGCCTCACACTTGTCCCTACACACGCACCCGCACACACACACACACACACACACACACACACACCCCCGAGAAGAACCTTTCCTATTCCCTGCCTCACTCCTGTCCCTACACACACACACACACACACACACACTGCTGATGCCCCTTTCCTATTCCCTGCCTCACTCGTGCCCCTAAACACACACACACACACATACACACACACAAATACACAATCCTGATGCCAATTGTCTATTACCGGTCTCACACCTGTACCTACAGAAACACACACACTCCTGAAGTCCTTTACCTATACCCTTCCTGACTCCTGCCCCTACACACACACACACACACAAACACACTCATAAAGCACCTTCCTTATTTCCTGCCTCAATCCTGCCCCTACACACACACATACACACACACACACACACACACAAACCCCTGATGCCCCTTCCCTATTCCCTGCCACAGTTCTTCCCCTACACACACACACACACACACTCCTGAAGCCCATTGCCTCTTCCCTGCCTCACTCCTGTCCCTACACACACACACACACACACACACACCCACACACACACACTCCAGAAGCCCCTTCACTCTTTCCTGTTTCACTCCTGCCCCTACACACAAACACAAACACATATTCCTGATGCCCCTTCCCTATCCCGTTTCACTCCTGCCCATACAGAAACAAACACAAACACACACACACTCCTGATGCCCATTCCCTATTCCCTGCCCCACTCCTGTCCCTACACACACACACACACACACACACACAGCAGAAGCCCCTTCACTCTTCCCTGTTTCACTCCTGCCACTACACACAAACACACACACACACACACACATTCCTGATGCCCCTTCCCTATCCCGTTTCACTCCTGCCCATACAGAAACAAACACAGACACACACACGCACACACTCCTGATGCCCCTTCCCTTATTCCTGCCTCACTCTTGCTCCTACAGAAACACACACGCACACACACACACACACTCTCCTGAAGCCCCTTCCCTATTCCCTGCTTCACTCCTGCCCCTAGACACACAAACACGTGCACATACACTCACACACACACACTTCTGATGCCCCTTCCCTATTCTCTGCCTCACTTCAGACCTCTCTCTCTCTCTCTCTCTCTCTCTCTCTCTCTCTCTCTCTTTCTCTCTCTCTTTCTCACTCTCGATGCCCCTTCCCCATTCCCTGACTCACTAATGCCACTACACACACCCACTTAAAATTTCTTCTCTCTTCCCTGCCTCGCTCTTGCCCCTACACACACACACACACACACACTCTCTCTCTCTCTCTCTCTCTCTCTCTCTCTCTCTCTATTCTGAAGCCCTTTTCCTATTCCCTGCCAAAATCTGCCCCCCCCCACACACACTCCTGCAGCCCATTGCCTATTTCCTGCCTCACTCCTGTCCCTACACCCACCCACCCACCCCCCCCCCCCCCACACACACACACTCCTGATGCCCATTCCCTATTCCCTGCTGTTTTCCTGTCCCTACAAACACACACACTCCTGAAGCCACTTCCCTATTCCTTGTTTCACTCCTGCCCCTACACACGAATACACACACACATTCTTGATGCCCCTTCCCTATCCCGTTTCACGCCTTCCCCTACAGACACAAACACACAGAGACACAAACACACACACACAACCCTGCTGCCCCGTCCCTATTTCCTGCCTCAATCCTGCTCCTACAGAAACACACACAGGCACACACACAAACACAAAAACACACACTCCTGTAGGCCCTTCCCTATTCCCTGTATCATTCTTGGCCCTAGACACACACACACACACGCACACACACACACACACACACTCCTGATGCTCCTTCATTATTCCCTGTCTTTCTTCTACCCCTACACACTCACACACACACACACACACACACACACACTCCTGATGCCCTTTCCCTGTTCTCTGCCTCACTCCTGACCCTAGACACACACACACACACATTCACACCCATGATGCCCAGTCCCTATTCCCTGCCTCACTCATGACACTACACATGCACACGCACACGCACACACACACACAAACACACTCCTGAAGCACCCTCGCTATTCCCTGCCTCACACTTGTCCCTACACACGCACCCGCACACACACACCCACACACACACACACACCCGAGAAGAACCTTTCCTATTCCCTGCCTCACTCCTGTCCCTACACACACACACACACACACACACACACACATACACACACACACTGCTGATGCCCCTTCCCTATCCCGTTTCACTCCTGCCCATACAGAAACAAACACAAACACACACACACACACTCCTGATGCCCATTCCCTATTCCCTGCTTCACTCCTGTCCCTACACACACACACACACACACACACACACACACACACACTCCAGAAGCCCCTTCACTCTTCCCTGTTTCACTCCTGCCACTACACACAAACACACACACACACACATTCCTGATGCCCCTTCCCTATCCCGTTTCACTCCTGCCCATACAGAAACAAACACAGACACACACACGTACACACTCCTGATGCCCCTTCCCTTATTCCTGCCTCACTCTTGCTCCTACAGAAACACACACGCACACACACACACACACACACTCTCCTGAAGCCCCTTCCCTATTCTCTGCTTCACTCCTGCCCCTAGACACACAAACACATGCACATACACTCACACACACACACACTTCTGATGCCCTTTCCCTGTTCTCTGCCTCACTCCTGACCCTAGACTCACACACACACTCACACCCATGATGCCCGTCCCTATTCCCTGCCTCACTCCTTCCTCTACACACGCACACACACACAAACACACTCCTGAAGCCCCCCCGCTATTCCCTGCTTCACACTTGCCTCTACACACATACGTACACACACAAACACACACACACGATGCCTATTCCCTATTCCCTGTCTCACTCCTGCACATACGGACATACACAAACACTCCTGATGACCCTTGCTTATTCCCTGCCTAACCCCTGCACCCCACACACATTTCTGAAGCCCCTTCCCTATTCCCTGCCTCACTTCAGACCTCTCTCTCTCTCTCTCTCTCTCTCTCTTTCTCACTCTCGATGACCCTTCCCCATTCCCTGACTCACTCCTGCCACTACACACACCCACTTAAAATTTCTTCTCTGTTCTCTGCCTCGCTCTTGCCCCTACACACACACACACACACACACACACACACACTTCCCATTGTCAAATCCTTGTCTCACTCCTGCACACCCCCAATAGACTCAAGAAGCCTCTTCCCTATTCCCTGCCTCACTCCTTACACTACACACACACACACCCTCACACACACACACACACATGCCTGAAGCATCTTCTCAATTCCCTGCCTCACCCTTGCCCCTACTAAAATAAACACACACTCCTGATGCCCCTTCTCTATTCCCTGCCTCTCTACTACCCCTCATCACGCGCACACACACACACACACAAACACACACTCCTGATGCCCCTTCCCTATTCCCTGCCTCACTCCTGCCCAACACACAGTCAGAATCTCACACACATACTCCTGATGCCCATTCCCTATTCCCTGCCTCACTCCTGTCCTTACACACACGCGCACACACACATACACACTCCTGAATCCCACCCCTATTCCCTGCCTCAATCCTGTCCTCCCTCCACACACGCATACACACTCCTGATGCCCATTCCCTCTTCTCTGCCTCACTCTGATCCTAAACAAACACACACACACACACACACACACTCCTGATGCCCATTGCCTATTTCTTACCTCACTCGTGTCCCTACACACACACACACATACACACTCCTGATGCCCATTGCCTATTCCCTGCCTCACTTGTGTCCCTACACACACACACACACACACACACTCCTGAAGCCCCATCCTTATTCCCTGCCTCTTTCCTACCCCTACATGCACGCACGCACACAAACACACACACACAAACACAAACTCCTGAAGACCCTTCCCTATTTCCTGCCTCACTCCTGGCCCTACACACACACACACACACACACACACACACACACACACACACACTGTTGATGCCCCTTTCCTATTCCCTGCCTCATTCGTGCCCCTAAACACACACACACACAAATACACAATCCTGATGCCAATTGTCTATTACCTGTCTCACACCTGTACCTACGGAAACACACACACTCCTGAAGTCCTTTCCCTATACCCTTCCTGACTCCTGCCCCTACACACACACACAGACACACACACAAACACACTCATAAAGCACCTTCCTTATTCCCTGCCTCAATCCTGCCCCAACACACACACATACACACACACACACACACTACAGATGCCCATTGCCTATTCCCTGCCTCACTCGTGTCCCTACACACACACACACACACACACACTCCTGATGCCCATTGCCTATTCCCTGCCTCACTTGTGTCCCTACACACACACACACACACACACACACTCCTGAAGCCCCATCCTTATTCCCTGCCTCTTTCCTACCCCTACACGCACGCACACACACACACACAAACACAAACTCCTGAAGACCCTTCCCTATTTCCTGCCTCACTCCTGGCCCTACACACACACACACACACACACACACACACACTGCTGATGCCCCTTTCCTATTCCCTGCCTCATTCGTGCCCCTAAACACACACACACACAAAGACAAATACACAATCATGATGCCAATTGTCTATTACCTGTCTCACACCTGTACCTACAGAAACACACACACT
>NC_134548.1:80152164-80157164 GCF_050624435.1 Tenrec ecaudatus
ATTCCCTGCCTCACTCCTGTCCTTACACACACGCGCACACACACATACACACTCCTGAAGTCCCACCCCTATTCCCTGCCTCAATCCTGTCCTCCCTCCACACACGCATACACACTCCTGATGCCCATTCCCTCTTCTCTGCCTCACTCTGATCCTAAACAAACACACACACACACACACACACACTCCTGATGCCCATTGCCTTTTCCCTGCCTCACTTGTGTCCCTACACACACACACACACACACACTCCTGAAGCCCCATCCTTATTCCCTGCCTCTTTCCTACCCCTACACGCACGCACACACACACACACACACAAACACAAACTCCTGAAGACCCTTCTCTATTTCCTGCCTCACTCCTGGCCCTACACACACACACACACACACACACACACACACACACACACTGCTGATGCCCTTTCCTATTCCCTGCCTCATTCGTGCCCCTAAACACACACACACACAAACACAAATACACAATCCTGATGCCAATTGTCTATTACCTGTCTCACACCTGTACCTACAGAAACACACACACTCCTGAAGTCCTTTCCCTATACCCTTCCTGACTCCTGCCCCTACACACACACACACACACACACACACAAACACACTCATAAAGCACCTTCCTTATTCCCTGCCTCAATCCTGCCCCTACACACACACATAAACACACACACACACACACCTGATGCCCCTTTCCTATTCCCTGCCACAGTTCTTCCCCTACACACACACACACACACACACACTCCTGAAGCCCATTGCCTCTTCCCTGCCCCACTCCTGTCCCTACACACACACGCACACACACACACACACTCCAGAAGCCCCTTCACTCTTCCCTGTTTCACTCCTGCCCCTACACACAAACACACACACATATTCCTGATGCCCCTTCCCTATCCAGTTTCACTCCTGCCCATACAGAAACAAACACAAACACACACACACACTCCTGATGCCCATTCCCTATTCCCTAACCCACTCCTGTCCCTACACACACACACACACACACACACACACTCCAGAAGCCCCTTCACTCTTCCCTGTTTCACTCCTGCCACTACACACAAACACACACACACATATTCCTGATGCCCCTTCCCTATCCCGTTTCACTCCTGCCCATACAGAAACAAACACACACACACACACACGCACACACTTCTGATGCCCCTTCCCTTATTCCTGCCTCACTCTTGCTCCTACAGAAACACACACGCACACACACACACACACACACTCTCCTGAAGCCCCTTCCCTATTCTTTGCTTCACTCCTGCCCCTAGACACACAAACACACGCACATACACTCACACACACACACTTCTGATGGCCTTTTTCCTGTTCTCTGCCTCACTCCTGACCCTAGACTCACACACACACTCACACCCATGATGCCCGTCCCCTTTTCCCTGCCTCACTCCTCCCTCTACACACGCACACACACACAAACACACTCCTGAAGCCCCCTCGCTATTCCCTGCTTCACACTTGCCTCTACACACATACGTACACACACACACACAAACACGATGCCTATTCCCTATTCCCTGTCTCACTCCTGCACCTACGGACATACACAAACACTCCTGATGACCCTTGCTTATTCCCTGCCTAACCCCTGCACCCCACACACATTTCTGAAGCCCCTTCCCTATTCCCTGCCTCACTTCAGACCTCTCTCTCTCTCTCTCTCTCTCTCTCTCTCTCTCTCTCTCTCTCTCTTTCTCACTCTCGATGACCCTTCCCCATTCCCTGACTCACTCCTGCCACTACACACACCCACTTAAAATTTCTTCTCTGTTCCCTGCCTCGCTCTTGCCCCTACACACACACACACACACACACACACACACACACACACACTCTCTCTCTCTCTCTCTCTCTCTCTCTCTCTCTCTCTCTCTCTCTCTGTCTCTCTTTGTCTCTCTCTCTCTATTCTGAAGCCCTTTTCCTATTCCCTGCCAAAATCTGCCCCTCACACACACACTCCTGCAGCCCATTGCCTATTTCCTGCCTGACTCCTGTCCCTACACCCACCCACCCACACACTAACACACACACACACATACACACACACTCCTGATGCCCATTCCCTATTCCCTGCTGTTCTCCTGTCCCTACAAACACACACACTCCTGAAGCCACTTCCCTATTCCTTGTTTCACTCCTGCCCCTGCACACAAACACACACACACATTCATGATGCCCCTCCCCTATCCCGTTTCACGCCTTCCCCTACAGAAAGAAACACACACAGACACAAACACACACACACACACAACCCTGCTGCCCCGTCCCTATTTCCTGCCTCAATCCTGCTCCTACAGAAACACACACAGGCACACACACAAACACACAAACACACACTCCTGTAGGCCCTTCCCTATTCCCTGTATCATTCTTGGCCCTAGACACACACACACACACACACACGCACACACACACACACACACACTCCTGATGCTCCTTCATTATTCCCTGTCTTTCTTCTACCCCTACACACTCACACACACACACAAACACACACTCCTGATGCCCTTTCCCTGTTCTCTGCCTCACTCCTGACCCTAGACACACACACACACACATTCACACCCATGATGCCCAGTCCCTATTCCCTGCCTCACTCATGACACTACACACGCACACGCACACGCACACACACACACACAAACACACTCCTGAAGCCCCCTCGCTATTCCCTGCCTCACACTTGTCCCTACACACGCACCCGCACACACACACACACACACACACCCGAGAAGAACCTTTCCTATTCCCTGCCTCACTCCTGTCCCTACACACACACACACACACACACACACACACACTGCTGATGCCCCTTTCCTATTCCCTGCCTCACTCGTGCCCCTAAACAAACACACACTCATACACACACACAAATACACAATCCTGATGCCAATTGTCTATTACCGGTCTCACACCTGTACCTGCAGAAAAACACACACTCCTGAAGTCCTTTCCCTATACCCTTCCTGACTCCTGCCCCTACACACACACACACACACACACAAACACTCATAAAGCACCTTCCTTATTCCCTGCCTCAATCCTGCCCCTACACACACACACACACACACACACACACACACACACCCCTGATGCCCCTTCCCTATTCCCTGCCACAGTTCTTCCCCTACACACACACACACACACACACACACTCCTGAAGCCCATTGCCTCTTCCCTGCCTCACTCCTGTCCCTACACACACACACACACACCCACCCACACCCACACACACACACACTCCAGAAGCCCCTTCACTCTTCCCTGTTTCACTCCTGCCCCTACACACAAACACACACACATATTCCTGATGCCCCTTCCCTATCCCGTTTCACTCCTGCCCATACAGAAACAAACAAAAACACACACACACTCCTGATGCCCATTCCCTATTCCCTGCCCCACTCCTGTCCCTACACACACACACACACACACACACACACACACAGCAGAAGCCCCTTCACTCTTCCCTGTTTCACTCCTGCCACTACACACAAACACACACACACACACATTCCTGATGCCCCTTCCCTATCCCGTTTCACTCCTGCCCATACAGAAACAAACACAGACACACACACGCACACACTCCTGAAGCCCCTTCCCTTATTCCTGCCTCACTCTTGCTCCTACAGAAACACACACGCACACACACACACACACACTTCCCATTGTCAAATCCTTGTCTCACTCCTGCACACCCCCAATAGACTCAAGAAGCCTCTTCCCTATTCCCTGCCTCACTCCTTACACTACACACACACACACCCTCACACACACACACACACACATGCCTGAAGCATCTTCTCAATTCCCTGCCTCACCCTTGCCCCTACTAAAATAAACACACACTCCTGATGCCCCTTCTCTATTCCCTGCCTCTCTACTACCCCTAATCACGCGCACACACACACACACACAAACACACACTCCTGATGCCCCTTCCCTATTCCCTGCCTCACTCCTGCCCCACACACAGTCAGAATCGCACACACATACTCCTGATGCCCATTCCCTATTCCCTGCCTCACTCCTGTCCTTACACACACGCGCAAACACACATACACACTCCTGAAATCCCACCCCTATTCCCTGCCTCAATCCTGTCCTCCCTCCACACACGCATACACACTCCTGATGCCCATTCCCTCTTCTCTGCCTCACTCTGATCCTAAACAAACACACACACACACACACACACACTCCTGATGCCCATTGCCTATTTCTTGCCTCACTCGTGTCCCTACACACACACACACACACACACACACACTCCTGATGCCCATTGCCTATTCCTTGCCTCACTTGTGTCCCTACACACACACACACACACACACACTCCTGAAGCCCCATCCTTATTCCCTGCCTCTTTCCTACCCCTACATGCACGCACGCACACAAACACACACACACAAACACAAACTCCTGAAGACCCTTCCCTATTTCCTGCCTCACTCCTGGCCCTACACACACACACACACACACACACACACACACACACTGCTGATGCCCCTTTCCTATTCCCTGCCTCATTCGTGCCCCTAAACACACACACACACACACACAAATACACAATCCTGATGCCAATTGTCTATTACCTGTCTCACACCTGTACCTACAGAAACACACACACTCCTGAAGTCCTTTCCCTATACACTTCCGGACTCCTGCCCCTACACACACACACAGACACACACACAAACACACTCATAAAGCACCTTCCTTATTCCCTGCCTCAATCCTGCCCCAACACACACACATACACACACACACACACACACTCCTGATGCCCATTGCCTATTCCCTGCCTCACTCGTGTCCCTACACACACACACACACACACAC
Organism: Tenrec ecaudatus; assembly: GCF_050624435.1. Classification (NCBI taxonomy): domain Eukaryota; kingdom Metazoa; phylum Chordata; class Mammalia; order Afrosoricida; family Tenrecidae; genus Tenrec; species Tenrec ecaudatus. The sequence goes on from NC_134548.1 coordinate 80,157,054, forward strand.
ACACACACTCCTGATGCCCATTGCCTATTCCCTGCCTCACTTGTGTCCCTACACACACACACACACACACACACACACTCCTGAAGCCCCATCCTTATTCCCTAACTCTTT
>NC_134548.1:80162164-80164664 GCF_050624435.1 Tenrec ecaudatus
TGCTCCTACAGAAACACACACGCACACACACACACACACACACACACTCTCCTGAAGCCCCTTCCCTATTCTCTGCTTCACTCCTGCCCCTAGACACACAAACACACGCACATACACTCACACACACACACTTCTGATGCCCTTTCCCTGTTCTCTGCCTCACTCCTGACCCTAGACTCACACACACACTCACACCCATGATGCCCGTCCCTATTCCCTGCCTCACTCCTTCCTCTACACACGCACACACACACAAACACACTCCTGAAGCCCCCTCGCTATTCCCTGCTTCACACTTGCCTCTACACACATACGTACACACACAAACACACACACACGATGCCTATTCCCTATTCCCTGTCTCACTCCTGCACATACGGACATACACAAACACTCCTGATGACCCTTGCTTATTCCCTGCCTAACCCCTGCACCCCACACACATTTCTGAAGCCCCTTCCCTATTCCCTGCCTCACTTCAGACCTCTCTCTCTCTCTCTCTCTCTCTCTCTCTCTCTCTCTTTCTCACTCTCGATGACCCTTCCCCATTCCCTGACTCACTCCTGCCACTACACACACCCACTTAAAATTTCTTCTCTGTTCCCTGCCTCGCTCTTGCCCCTACACACACACACACACACACACACACACACACACACTTCCCATTGTCAAATCCTTGTCTCACTCCTGCACACCCCCAATAGACTCAAGAAGCCTCTTCCCTATTCCCTGCCTCACTCCTTACACTACACACACACACACCCTCACACACACACACACACACACATGCCTGAAGCATCTTCTCAATTCCCTGCCTCACCCTTGCCCCTACTAAAATAAACACACACTCCTGATGCCCCTTCTCTATTCCCTGCCTCTCTACTACCCCTAATCACGCGCACACACACACACACAAAAACACACTCCTGATGCCCCTTCCCTATTCCCTGCCTCACTCCTGCCCCACACACAGTCAGAATCGCACACACATACTCCTGATGCCCATTCCCTATTCCCTGCCTCACTCCTGTCCTTACACACACGCGCACACACACATACACACTCCTGAAGTCCCACCCCTATTCCCTGCCTCAATCCTGTCCTCCCTCCACACACGCATACACACTCCTGATGCCCATTCCCTCTTCTCTGCCTCAATCTGATCCTAAACACACACACACACACACACACACACACACACACACACACACTCCTGATGCCCATTGCCTATTTCTTGCCTCACTCGTGTCCCTACACACACACACACACACACACACACACTCCTGATGCCCATTGCCTATTCCTTGCCTCACTTGTGTCCCTACACACACACACACACACACACTCCTGAAGCCCCATCCTTATTCCCTGCCTCTTTCCTACCCCTACATGCACGCACGCACACAAACACACACACACAAACACAAACTCCTGAAGACCCTTCCCTATTTCCTGCCTCACTCCTGGCCCTACACACACACACACACACACACACACACACACACACACACACACACTGCTGATGCCCCTTTCCTATTCTCTGCCTCATTCGTGCCCCTAAACACACACACACACACACAAATACACAATCCTGATGCCAATTGTCTATTACCTGTCCCACACCTGTACCTACAGAAACACACACACTCCTGAAGTCCTTTCCCTATACCCTTCCTGACTCCTGCCCCTACACACACACACAGACACACACACAAACACACTCATAAAGCACCTTCCTTATTCCCTGCCTCAATCCTGCCCCAACACACACACATACACACACACACACACACTCCTGATGCCCATTGCCTATTCCCTGCCTCACTCGTGTCCCTACCCACACACACACACACACACACACTCCTGATGCCCATTGCCTATTCCCTGCCTCACTTGTGTCCCTACACACACACACACACACACACACACTCCTGAAGCCCCATCCTTATTCCCTGCCTCTTTCCTACCCCTACACGTACGCACACACACACACACACACACAAACACAAACTCCTGAAGACCCTTCTCTATTTCCTGCCTCACTCCTGGCCCTACACACACACACACACACACAAACACACAATTCTGATACCAATTGTCTATTACCTGTCTCACACCTGTACCTACAGAAACACACATACTCCTGAAGTCCTTTCCCTATACCCTTCCTGACTCCTGCCCCTACACACACACACACACACAAACACACTCATAAAGCACCTTCCTTATTCCCTGCCTCAATCCTGCCCCTACACACACACATAAACACACACACACACACACCTGATGCCCCTTTCCTATTCCCTGCCACAGTTCTTCCCCTACACACACACACACACACACACACTCCTGAAGCCCATTGCCTCTTCCCTGCCCCACTCCTGTCTCTACACACACACGCACACACACACACACACTCCAGAAGCCCCTTCACTCTTCCCTGTTTCACTCCTGCCCCTACACACAAACACACACACATATTCCTGATGCCCCTTCCCTA
>NC_134548.1:80182164-80192164 GCF_050624435.1 Tenrec ecaudatus
CACACACACACTCCAGAAGCCCCTTCACTCTTCCCTGTTTCACTCCTGCCCCTACACACAAACACACACACATATTCCTGATGCCCCTTCCCTATCCCGTTTCACTCCTGCCCATACAGAAACAAACACACACACACTCCTGATGCCTATTCCCTATTCCCTGCCCCACTCCTGTCCCTACACACACACACACACACACACACACACACACACACACTCCAGAAGCCCCTTCACTCTTCCCTGTTTCACTCCTGCCACTACACACACACACACACACACACACATTCCTGATGCCCCTTCCCTATCCCGTTTCACTCCTGCCCATACAGAAACAAACACAGACACACACACGCACACACTGCTGATGCCCCTTCCCTTATTCCTGCCTCACTCTTGCTCCTACAGAAACACACACGCACACACACACATACACACACACTCTCCTGAAGCCCCTTCCCTATTCCCTGCTTCACTCCTGCCCCTAGACACACAAACACACGCACATACACTCACACACACACACTTCTGATGCCCTTTCCCTGTTCTCTGCCTCACTCCTGACCCTAGACTCACACACACACTCACACCCATGATGCCCGTCCCTATTCCCTGCCTCACTCCTCCCTCTACACACGCACACACATACAAACACACTCCTGAAGCCCCCTCGCTATTCCCTGCTTCACACTTGCCTCTACACACATACGTACACACACACACACACAAACACACACACACACGATGCCTATTCCCTATTCCCTGTCTCACTCCTGCACCTACGGACATACACAAACACTCCTGATGACCCTTGCTTATTCCCTGCCTAACCCCTGCACCCCACACACATTTCTGAAGCCCCTTCCCTATTCCCTGCCTCACTTCAGACCTCTCTCTCTCTCTCTGTCTCTCACTCTCTCTTTCTCACTCTCGATGCCCCTTCCCCATTCCCTGACTCACTCCTGCCACTACACACACCCACTTAAAATTTCTTCTCTGTTCCCTGCCTCGCTCTTGCCCCTACACAAACACACACACACACACACACACACTTCCCATTGTCAAATCCCTGTCTCACTCCTGCACACCCCCAATAGACTCAAGAAGCCTCTTCCCTATTCCCTGCCTCACTCCTTACACTACACACACACACACCCTCACACACACACACACACACACACACATGCCTGAAGCATCTTCTCAATTCCCTGCCTCACCCTTGCCCCTACAAAAATACAGACACACTCCTGATGCCCATTGCCTATTCCCTGCCTCACTCGTGTCCCTACACACACACACACACACACACACTCCTGATGCCCATTGCCTATTCCCTGCCTCACTTGTGTCCCTACACACACACACACACACACACACACACACACACACTCCTGAAGCCCCATCCTTATTCCCTGCCTCTTTCCTACCCCTACACGCACGCACACACACACACACACACACACAAACACAAACTCCTGAAGACCCTTCTCTATTTCCTGCCTCACTCCTGGCCCTACACACACACACACACACACAAACACACAATTCTGATACCAATTGTCTATTACCTGTCTCACACCTGTACCTACAGAAACACACATACTCCTGAAGTCCTTTCCCTATACCCTTCCTGACTCCTGCCCCTACACACACACACACACACACAAACACACTCATAAAGCACCTTCCTTATTCCCTGCCTCAATCCTGCCCCTACACACACACATAAACACACACACACACACACACCTGATGCCCCTTTCCTATTCCCTGCCACAGTTCTTCCCCTACACACACACACACACACACACACACACACTCCTGAAGCCCATTGCCTCTTCCCTGCCCCACTCCTGTCTCTACACACACACGCACACACACACACACACACTCCAGAAGCCCCTTCACTCTTCCCTGTTTCACTCCTGCCCCTACACACAAACACACACACATATTCCTGATGCCCCTTCCCTATCCAGTTTCACTCCTGCCCATACAGAAACAAACACAGACACACACACGCACACACTTCTGATGCCCCTTCCCTTATTCCTGCCTCACTCTTGCTCCTACAGAAACACACACGCACACACACACACACACACTCTCCTGAAGCCCCTTCCCTATTCTCTGCTTCACTCCTGCCCCTAGACACACAAACACATGCACATACACTCACACACACACACTTCTGATGGCCTTTTTCCTGTTCTCTGCCTCACTCCTGACCCTAGACTCACACACACACTCACACCCATGATGCCCGTCCCTTTTCCCTGCCTCACTCCTCCTTCTACACACGCACACACACACAAACACACTCCTGAAGCCCCCTCGCTATTCCCTGCTTCACACTTGCCTCTACACACATACGTACACACACACACACAAACACGATGCCTATTCCCTATTCCCTGTCTCACTCCTGCACCTACGGACATACACAAACACTCCTGATGACCCTTGCTTATTCCCTGCCTAACCCCTGCACCCCACACACATTTCTGAAGCCCCTTCCCTATTCCCTGCCTCACTTCAGACCTCTCTCTCTCTCTCTCTCTCTCTCTTTCTCACTCTCGATGACCCTTCCCCATTCCCTGACTCACTCCTGCCACTACACACACCCACTTAAAATTTCTTCTCTGTTCCCTGCCTCGCTCTTGCCCCTACACACACACACACACACACACACACACACACACACACACACACACACACTCTCTCTCTCTCTCTCTCTCTCTCTCTCTCTCTCTCTCTCTCTCTGTCTCTCTTTGTCTCTCTCTCTCTATTCTGAAGCCCTTTTCCTATTCCCTGCCAAAATCTGCCCCCCCACACACACTCCTGCAGCCCATTGCCTATTTCCTGCCTCACTCCTGTCCCTACACACACACACACACACACACACACACACACACACACACTCCTGATGCCCATTCCCTATTCCCTGCTGTTTTCCTGTCCCTACAAACACACACACTCCTGAAGCCACTTCCCTATTCCTTGTTTCACTCCTGCCCCTACACACGAATACACACACACATTCTTGATGCCCCTTCCCTATCCCGTTTCACGCCTTCCCCTACAGAAACAAACACACAGAGACACAAACACACACACACAACCCTGCTGCCCCGTCCCTATTTCCTGCCTCAATCCTGCTCCTACAGAAACACACACAGGCACACACACAAACACAAAAACACACACTCCTGTAGGCCCTTCCCTATTCCCTGTATCATTCTTGGCCCTAGACACACACACACACACGCACACACACACACACACACACTCCTGATGCTCCTTCATTATTCCCTGTCTTTCTTCTACCCCTACACACTCACACACACACACACACACACACACTCCTGATGCCCTTTCCCTGTTCTCTGCCTCACTCCTGACCCTAGACACACACACACACACACATTCACACCCATGATGCCCAGTCCCTATTCCCTGCCTCACTCATGACACTACACACGCACACGCACACGCACAATCACACACACACAAACACACTCCTGAAGCCCCCTCGCTATTCCCTGCCTCACACTTGTCCCTACACACGCACCCGCACACACACACACACACACTGGAGAAGAACCTTTCCTATTCCCTGCCTCACTCCTGTCCCTACACACACACACACACACACACACACACACTGCTGATGCCCCTTTCCTATTCCCTGCCTCACTCGTGCCCCTAAACACACACACACACATACACACACACAAATACACAATCCTGATGCCAATTGTCTATTACCTGTCTCACACCTGTACTTACAGAAACACACACACTCCTGAAGTCCTTTCCCTATACCCTTCCTGACTCCTGCCCCGACACACACACACACACACACACACACAAACACACTCATAAAGCACCTTCCTTATTCCCTGCCTCAATCCTGCCCCTACACACACACATACACACACACACATCCCTGATGCCCCTTCCCTATTCCCTGCCACAGTTCTTCCCCTACACACACACACACACACACACACACACTCCTGAAGCCCATTGCCTTTTCCCTGCCCCACTCCTGTCCCTACACACACACACACACACACACACACACACACTCCAGAAGCCCCTTCACTCTTCCCTGTTTCACTCCTGCCCCTACACACAAACACACACACATATTCCTGATGCCCCTTCCCTATCCCGTTTCACTCCTGCCCATACAGAAACAAACACACACACACTCCTGATGCCTATTCCCTATTCCCTGCCCCACTCCTGTCCCTACACACACACACACACACACACACACACACACACTCCAGAAGCCCCTTCACTCTTCCCTGTTTCACTCCTGCCACTACACACACACACACACACACACACACATTCCTGATGCCCCTTCCCTATCCCGTTTCACTCCTGCCCATACAGAAACAAACACAGACACACACACGCACACACTGCTGATGCCCCTTCCCTTATTCCTGCCTCACTCTTGCTCCTACAGAAACACACACGCACACACACACATACACACACACTCTCCTGAAGCCCCTTCCCTATTCCCTGCTTCACTCCTGCCCCTAGACACACAAACACACGCACATACACTCACACACACACACTTCTGATGCCCTTTCCCTGTTCTCTGCCTCACTCCTGACCCTAGACTCACACACACACTCACACCCATGATGCCCGTCCCTATTCCCTGCCTCACTCCTCCCTCTACACACGCACACACATACAAACACACTCCTGAAGCCCCCTCGCTATTCCCTGCTTCACACTTGCCTCTACACACATACGTACACACACACACACACAAACACACACACACACGATGCCTATTCCCTATTCCCTGTCTCACTCCTGCACCTACGGACATACACAAACACTCCTGATGACCCTTGCTTATTCCCTGCCTAACCCCTGCACCCCACACACATTTCTGAAGCCCCTTCCCTATTCCCTGCCTCACTTCAGACCTCTCTCTCTCTCTCTGTCTCTCACTCTCTCTTTCTCACTCTCGATGCCCCTTCCCCATTCCCTGACTCACTCCTGCCACTACACACACCCACTTAAAATTTCTTCTCTGTTCCCTGCCTCGCTCTTGCCCCTACACAAACACACACACACACACACACTTCCCATTGTCAAATCCCTGTCTCACTCCTGCACACCCCCAATAGACTCAAGAAGCCTCTTCCCTATTCCCTGCCTCACTCCTTACACTACACACACACACACCCTCACACACACACACACACACACACACATGCCTGAAGCATCTTCTCAATTCCCTGCCTCACCCTTGCCCCTACAAAAATACAGACACACTCCTGATGCCCATTGCCTATTCCCTGCCTCACTCGTGTCCCTACACACACACACACACACACACACACTCCTGATGCCCATTGCCTATTCCCTGCCTCACTTGTGTCCCTACACACACACACACACACACACACACACACACACACTCCTGAAGCCCCATCCTTATTCCCTGCCTCTTTCCTACCCCTACACGCACGCACACACACACACACACACACACAAACACAAACTCCTGAAGACCCTTCTCTATTTCCTGCCTCACTCCTGGCCCTACACACACACACACACACACAAACACACAATTCTGATACCAATTGTCTATTACCTGTCTCACACCTGTACCTACAGAAACACACATACTCCTGAAGTCCTTTCCCTATACCCTTCCTGACTCCTGCCCCTACACACACACACACACACACAAACACACTCATAAAGCACCTTCCTTATTCCCTGCCTCAATCCTGCCCCTACACACACACATAAACACACACACACACACACACCTGATGCCCCTTTCCTATTCCCTGCCACAGTTCTTCCCCTACACACACACACACACACACACACACACTCCTGAAGCCCATTGCCTCTTCCCTGCCCCACTCCTGTCTCTACACACACACGCACACACACACACACACACTCCAGAAGCCCCTTCACTCTTCCCTGTTTCACTCCTGCCCCTACACACAAACACACACACATATTCCTGATGCCCCTTCCCTATCCAGTTTCACTCCTGCCCATACAGAAACAAACACAGACACACACACGCACACACTTCTGATGCCCCTTCCCTTATTCCTGCCTCACTCTTGCTCCTACAGAAACACACACGCACACACACACACACACACTCTCCTGAAGCCCCTTCCCTATTCTCTGCTTCACTCCTGCCCCTAGACACACAAACACATGCACATACACTCACACACACACACTTCTGATGGCCTTTTTCCTGTTCTCTGCCTCACTCCTGACCCTAGACTCACACACACACTCACACCCATGATGCCCGTCCCTTTTCCCTGCCTCACTCCTCCTTCTACACACGCACACACACACAAACACACTCCTGAAGCCCCCTCGCTATTCCCTGCTTCACACTTGCCTCTACACACATACGTACACACACACACACAAACACGATGCCTATTCCCTATTCCCTGTCTCACTCCTGCACCTACGGACATACACAAACACTCCTGATGACCCTTGCTTATTCCCTGCCTAACCCCTGCACCCCACACACATTTCTGAAGCCCCTTCCCTATTCCCTGCCTCACTTCAGACCTCTCTCTCTCTCTCTCTCTCTCTCTCTTTCTCACTCTCGATGACCCTTCCCCATTCCCTGACTCACTCCTGCCACTACACACACCCACTTAAAATTTCTTCTCTGTTCCCTGCCTCGCTCTTGCCCCTACACACACACACACACACACACACACACACACACACACACTCTCTCTCTCTCTCTCTCTCTCTCTCTCTCTGTCTCTCTTTGTCTCTCTCTCTCTATTCTGAAGCCCTTTTCCTATTCCCTGCCAAAATCTGCCCCCCCACACACACTCCTGCAGCCCATTGCCTATTTCCTGCCTCACTCCTGTCCCTACACACACACACACACACACACACACACACACACACTCCTGATGCCCATTCCCTATTCCCTGCTGTTTTCCTGTCCCTACAAACACACACACTCCTGAAGCCACTTCCCTATTCCTTGTTTCACTCCTGCCCCTACACACGAATACACACACACATTCTTGATGCCCCTTCCCTATCCCGTTTCACGCCTTCCCCTACAGAAACAAACACACAGAGACACAAACACACACACACAACCCTGCTGCCCCGTCCCTATTTCCTGCCTCAATCCTGCTCCTACAGAAACACACACAGGCACACACACAAACACAAAAACACACACTCCTGTAGGCCCTTCCCTATTCCCTGTATCATTCTTGGCCCTAGACACACACACACACACGCACACACACACACACACACACACACTCCTGATGCTCCTTCATTATTCCCTGTCTTTCTTCTACCCCTACACACTCACACACACACACACACACACACACACACACACACTCCTGATGCCCTTTCCCTGTTCTCTGCCTCACTCCTGACCCTAGACACACACACACACACACATTCACACCCATGATGCCCAGTCCCTATTCCCTGCCTCACTCATGACACTACACATGCACACACACACGCACACACACACACAAACACACTCCTGAAGCACCCTCGCTATTCCCTGCCTCACACTTGTCCCTACACACGCACCCGCACACACACACCCACACACACACACACACACACACCCGAGAAGAACCTTTCCTATTCCCTGCCTCACTCCTGTCCCTACACACACACACACACACACACACACACACACACACACTGCTGATGCCCCTTCCCTATCCCGTTTCACTCCTGCCCATACAGAAACAAACACAAACACACACACACACACTCCTGATGCCCATTCCCTATTCCCTGCCTCACTCCTGTCCCTACACACACACACACACACACACACACACACACACACACACTCCAGAAGCCCCTTCACTCTTCCCTGTTTCACTCCTGCCACTACACACAAACACACACACACACACATTCCTGATGCCCCTTCCCTATCCCGTTTCACTCCTGCCCATACAGAAACAAACACAGACACACACACGCACACACTCCTGATGCCCCTTCCCTTATTCCTGCCTCACTCTTGCTCCTACAGAAACACACACGCACACACACACACGCACACACACTCTCCTGAAGCCCCTTCCCTATTCTCTGCTTCACTCCTGCCCCTAGACACACAAACACACTCACATACACTCACACACACACACTTCTGATGCCCTTTCCCTGTTCTCTGCCTCACTCCTGACCCTAGACTCACACACACACTCACACCCATGATGCCCGTCCCTATTCCCTGCCTCACTCCTTCCTCTACACACGCACACACACACAAACACACTCCTGAAGCCCCCTCGCTATTCCCTGCTTCACACTTGCCTCTACACACATACGTACACACACAAACACACACACACGATGCCTATTCCCTATTCCCTGTCTCACTCCTGCACATACGGACATACACAAACACTCCTGATGACCCTTGCTTATTCCCTGCCTAACCCCTGCACCCCACACACATTTCTGAAGCCCCTTCCCTATTCCCTGCCTCACTTCAGACCTCTCTCTCTCTCTCTCTCTCTCTCTCTTTCTCACTCTCGATGACCCTTCCCCATTCCCTGACTCACTCCTGCCACTACACACACCCACTTAAAATTTCTTCTCTGTTCCCTGCCTCGCTCTTGCCCCTACACACACACACACACACACACACACTTCCCATTGTCAAATCATTGTCTCACTCCTGCACACCCCCAATAGACTCAAGAAGCCTCTTCCCTATTCCCTGCCTCACTCCTTACACTACACACACACACACCCTCACACACACACACACACATGCCTAAAGCATCTTCTCAATTCCCTGCCTCACCCTTGCCCCTACTAAAATAAACACACACTCCTGATGCCCCTTCTCTATTCCCTGCCTCTCTACTACCCCTAATCACGCGCACACACACACACACAAACACACACTCCTGATGCCCCTTCCCTATTCCCTGCCTCACTCCTGCCCAACACACAGTCAGAATCGCACACACATACTCCTGATGCCCATTCCCTATTCCCTGCCTCACTCCTGTCCTTACACACACGCGCACACACACATACACACTCCTGAAGTCCCACCCCTATTCCCTGCCTCAATCCTGTCCTCCCTCCACACACGCATACACACTCCTGATGCCCATTCCCTCTTCTCTGCCTCACTCTGATCCTAAACAAACAAACACACACACACACACACACTCCTGATGCCCATTGCCTATTTCTTGCCTCACTCATGTCCCTACACACACACACACACATACACACTCCTGATGCCCATTGCCTATTCCCTGCCTCACTTGTGTCCCTACACACACACACACACACACACACACTCCTGAAGCCCCATCCTTATTCCCTGCCTCTTTCCTACCCCTACATGCACGCACGCACACAAACACACACACACAAACACAAACTCCTGAAGACCCTTCCCTATTTCCTGCCTCACTCCTGGCCCTACACACACACACACACACACACACACACACACACACACACACACACTGCTGATGCCCCTTTCCTATTCCCTGCCTCATTCGTGCCCCTAAACACACACACACACACACACAAATACACAATCCTGATGCCAATTGTCTATTACCTGTCTCACACCTGTACCTACAGAAACACACACACTCCTGAAGTCCTTTCCCTATACCCTTCCTGACTCCTGCCCCTACACACACACACAGACACACACACAAACACACTCATAAAGCACCTTCCTTATTCCCTGCCTCAATCCTGCCCCAACACACACACATACACACACACACACACACACTCCTGATGCCCATTGCCTATTCCCTGCCTCACTCGTGTCCCTACACACACACACACACACACACACACTCCTGATGCCCATTGCCTATTCCCTGCCTCACTTGTGTCCCTACACACACACACACACACACACACACACACACACTCCTGAAGCCCCATCCTTTTCCCTGCC
>NC_134548.1:80197164-80222164 GCF_050624435.1 Tenrec ecaudatus
CATTGCCTCTTCCCTGCCCCACTCCTGTCCCTACACACACACACACACACACACACACACCCCAGAAGCCCCTTCACTCTTCCCTGTTTCACTCCTGCCCCTACACACAAATACACACACATATTCCTGATGCTCCTTCCCTATCCCGTTTCACTCCTGCCCATACAGAAACAAACACACACACACTCCTGATGCCTATTCCCTATTCCCTGCCCCACTCCTGTCCCTACACACACACACACACACACACACACACACACTCCAGAAGCCCCTTCACTCTTCCCTGTTTCACTCCTGCCACTACACACACACACACACACACACACACACACACACACATTCCTGATGCCCCTTCCCTCTCCCGTTTCACTCCTGCCCATACAGAAACAAACACAGACACACACACGCACACACTGCTGATGCCCCTTCCCTTATTCCTGCCTCACTCTTGCTCCTACAGAAACACACACGCACACACACACATACACACACACTCTCCTGAAGCCCCTTCCCTATTCCCTGCTTCACTCCTGCCCCTAGACACACAAACACGTGCACATACACTCACACACACACACTTATGATGCCCTTTCCCTGTTCTCTGCCTCACTCCTGACCCTAGACTCACACACACACTCACACCCATGATGCCCGTCCCTATTCCCTGCCTCACTCCTCCCTCTACACACGCACACACATACAAACACACTCTTGAAGCCCCCTCGCTATTCCCTGCTTCACACTTGCCTCTACACACATACGTACACACACACACACAAACACACACACACACGATGCCTATTCCCTATTCCCTGTCTCACTCCTGCACCTACGGACATACACAAACACTCCTGATGACCCTTGCTTATTCCCTGCCTAACCCCTGCACCCCACACACATTTCTGAAGCCCCTTCCCTATTCCCTGCCTCACTTCAGACCTCTCTCTCTCTCTCTCTCTCTCTCTCTCTCTCTCTCTCTCTCTCTCTCTCTCTGTCTCTCACTCTCTCTTTCTCACTCTCGATGCCCCTTCCCCATTCCCTGACTCACTCCTGCCACTACACACACCCACTTAAAATTTCTTCTCTGTTCCCTGCCTCGTTCTTGCCCCTACACAAACACACACACACACACACACTTCCCATTGTCAAATCCCTGTCTCACTCCTGCACACCCCCAATAGACTCAAGAAGCCTCTTCCCTATTCCCTGCCTCACTCCTTACACTACACACACACACACCCTCACACACACACACACACACACACACATGCCTGAAGCATCTTCTCAATTCCCTGCCTCACCCTTGCCCCTACAAAAATACAGACACACTCCTGATGCCCATTGCCTATTCCCTGCCTCAATCCTGTCCCTACACACACACACACACACACACACACACCCCTGATGCCCATTGCTTATTCCATGCCTCCTGTCCCTACATGCTCACACACACACACACACACACACTCTCTCTCTCTCTCTCTCTCTCTCTCTCTCTCTCTCTCTCTCTATTCTGAAGCCCCTTCCCTATTCCCTGCCTCACTTCAGACCTCTCTCTCTCTCTCTCTCTCTCTCTCTCACTCTCGATGACCCTTCCCCATTCCCTGACTCACTCCTGCCACTACACACACCCACTTAAAATTTCTTCTCTGTTCCCTGCCTCGCTCTTGCCCCTACACACACACACACACACACACACACACACACACACACACACACACACACACTCTCTCTCTCTCTCTCTCTCTCTCTCTCTCTCTCTGTCTCTCTCTGTCTCTCTCTCTCTCTCTCTATTCTGAAGCCATTTTCTTATTCCCTGCCAAAATCTGCCCCCCCCACACACACTCCTGCAGCCCATTGCCTATTTCCTGCCTCACTCCTGTCCCTACACCCACCCACCCACACACAAACACACACACACACATACACACACACACACTCCTGATGCCCATTCCCTATTCCCTGCTGTTCTCCTGTCCCTACAAACACACACACTCCTGAAGCCACTTCCCTATTCCTTGTTTCACTCCTGCCTCTACACACAAACACACACACACACATTCATGATGCCCCTTCCCTATCCCGTTTCACGCCTTCCCCTACAGACACAAACACACACAGACACAAACACACACACACACACACAACCCTGCTGCCCCGTCCCTATTTCCTGCCTCAATCCTGCTCCTACAGAAACACACACAGGCACACACACAAACACACAAACACACACTCCTGTAGGCCCTTCCCTATTCCCTGTATCATTCTTGGCCCTAGACACACACACACACACACACACACGCACGCACACACACACACACACACACACACTCCTGATGTTCCTTCATTATTCCCTGTCTTTCTTCTACCCCTACACACTCCAAACACACACACACACACACACACTCACTCCTGATGCCCTTTCCCTGTTCTCTGCCTCACTCCTGACCCTAGACACACACACACACATTCACACCCATGATGCCCAGTCCCTATTCCCTGCCTCACTCATGACACTACACATGCACACGCACACGCACACACACACACAAACACACTCCTGAAGCACCCTCACTATTCCCTGCCTCACACTTGTCCCTACACACGCACCCGCACACACACACCCACACACACACACACACCCGAGAAGAACCTTTCCTATTCCCTGCCTCACTCCTGTCCCTACACACACACACACACACACATACACACACTGCTGATGCCCCTTCCCTATCCCGTTTCACTCCTGCCCATACAGAAACAAACACAAGCACACACACACACACTCCTGATGCCCATTCCCTATTCCCTGCCTCACTCCTGTCCCTACACACACACACACACACACACACACACACTCCAGAAGCCCCTTCACTCTTCCCTGTTTCACTCCTGCCACTACACACAAACACACACACACACACACATTCCTGATGCCCCTTCCCTATCCCGTTTCACTCCTGCCCATACAGAAACAAACACAGACACACACACGCACACACTCCTGATGCCCCTTCCCTTATTCCTGCCTCACTCTTGCTCCTACAGAAACACACACGCACACACACACACACACACACTCCTGAAGCCCCTTCCCTATTCTCTGCTTCACTCCTGCCCCTAGACACACAAACACACGCACATACACTCACACACACACACTTCTGATGCCCTTTCCCTGTTCTCTGCCTCACTCCTGACCCTAGACTCACACACACACTCACACCCATGATGCCCGTCCCTATTCCCTGCCTCACTCCTCCCTCTACACACGCACACACACACAAACACACTCCTGAAGCCCCCTCGCTATTCCCTGCTTCACACTTGCCTCTACACACATACGTACACACACAAACACACACACACGATGCCTATTCCCTATTCCCTGTCTCACTCCTGCACCTACGGACATACACAAACACTCCTGATGACCCTTGCTTATTCCCTGCCTAACCCCTGCACCCCACACACATTTCTGAAGCCCCTTCCCTATTCCCTGCCTCACTTCAGACCTCTCTCTCTCTCTCTCTCTCTCTCTCTCTCTCTCTCTCTCTGTCTCTCACTCTCTCTTTCTCACTCTCGATGCCCCTTCCCCATTCCCTGACTCACTCCTGCCACTACACACACCCACTTAAAATTTCTTCTCTGTTCCCTGCCTCGCTCTTGCCCCTACACAAACACACACACACACACACTTCCCATTGTCAAATCCCTGTCTCACTCCTGCACACCCCCAATAGACTCAAGAAGCCTCTTCCCTATTCCCTGCCTCACTCCTTACACTACACACACACACACCCTCACACACACACACACACACACATGCCTGAAGCATCTTCTCAATTCCCTGCCTCACCCTTGCCCCTACAAAAATACAGACACACTCCTGATGCCCATTGCCTATTCCCTGCCTCAATCCTGTCCCTACACACACACACACACACACACACACACTCATGAAGCCCCTTACCTATTCCTGCCTCACCCCTGCCACTACACACACAAACACACAAACTCACACACACTCACGCCTGAAGCATCTTTTCTATTCCCTGCCTCACCCTTGCCCCTACAAAAATACACACACACTCCTGATGCCCATTTCCTATTCCTTGACTCACTCCTGCCCCCAATTCACCCTCCTGATTCCCATTGCCTATTCCCTGCCTCTCTGCTGCAGTTACACAAACATACACACACACACACACACACTCCTGAAGCCCCTTCCCTGCCTCACTACTGCCCCCCCCACTCACACTCCTGATGCTCACTGCCTATTCCCTGCCTCACTGATGCCCATAAACACACACACACACACACACACACGCCTGATGCCCATTCCCTAGTCCCTGCCTCACTCCTTTCCCTACACAAACGCACACACACACACACACACACACCCCTGATGCCCATTCCCCATTCCTGCCTCACTCCTGATCCTACACACACTCCCACACATACACACAAACACAAAGTCCTGAAGCCCATTCCCTGTTCCCTGCTCACTGCTGCCCCCCCACACACTCCTTATGCCCATTTCCTATTCCCTGCCTAACACCTTCTCCTACACACACCCACACCCACACACGCACCCCTGATGCCGATTCCCCATTCCCTGACTCACTCCTGATCACACACACACACACACACACACACACACACACACACACACACACACACACCCCTGATGCCCATTGCTTATTCCATGCCTCCTGTCCCTACATGCTCACACACACACACACACACACACACACACACACACTCTCTCTCTCTCTCTCTCTCTCTCTCTCTCTCTCTCTCTCTCTCTCTATTCTGAAGCCCCTTCCCTATTCCCTGCCTCACTTCAGACCTCTCTCTCTCTCTCTCTCTCTCTCACTCTTGATGACCCTTCCCCATTCCCTGACTCAATCCTGCCACTACACACACCCACTTAAAATTTCTTCTCTGTTCCCTGCCTCGCTCTTGCCCCTACACACACACACACACACACACACACACACACACACACACACTCTCTCTCTCTCTCTCTCTCTCTCTCTCTCTCTCTCTCTCTCTCTGTCTCTCTCTGTCTCTCTCTCTCTCTCTCTATTCTGAAGCCCTTTTCCTATTCCCTGCCAAAATCTGCCCCCCCACACACACTCCTGCAGCCCATTGCCTATTTCCTGCCTCACTCGTGTCCCTACACCCACCCACCCACCCACAAACACACACACACACACACACACACACACACTCCTGATGCCCATTCCCTATTCCCTGCTGTTCTCCTGTCCCTACAAACACACACACTCCTGAAGCCACTTCCCTATTCCTTGTTTCACTCCTGCCCCTACACACAAACACACACACACATTCATGATGCCCCTTCCCTATCCCGTTTCACGCCTTCCCCTACAGACACAAACACACACAGACACAAACACACACACACACAACCCTGCTGCCCCGTCCCTATTTCCTGCCTCAATCCTGCTCCTACAGAAACACACACAGGCACACACACAAACACACAAACACACACTCCTGTAGGCCCTTCCCTATTCCCTGTATCATTCTTGGCCCTAGACACACACACACACACACACGCACGCACACACACACACACACACTCCTGATGTTCCTTCATTATTCCCTGTCTTTCTTCTACCCCTACACACTCCAAACACACACACACACACACACACTCACTCCTGATGCCCTTTCCCTGTTCTCTGCCTCACTCCTGACCCTAGACACACACACACACATTCACACCCATGATGCCCAGTCCCTATTCCCTGCCTCACTCATGACACTACACATGCACACGCACACGCACACACACACAAACACACTCCTGAAGCACCCTCGCTATTCCCTGCCTCACACTTGTCCCTACACACGCACCCGCACACACAAACCCACACCCGAGAAGAACCTTTCCTATTCCCTGCCTCACTCCTGTCCCTACACACACACACACACACACACACACACACACACTGCTGATGCCCCTTCCCTATCCCGTTTCACTCCTGCCCATACAGAAACAAACACAAACACACACACACACACTCCTGATGCCCATTCCCTATTCCCTGCCTCACTCCTGTCCCTACACACACACACACACACACACACACACTCCAGAAGCCCCTTCACTCTTCCCTGTTTCACTCCTGCCACTACACACAAACACACACACACACACACACATTCCTGATGCCCCTTCCCTATCCCGTTTCACTCCTGCCCATACAGAAACAAACACAGACACACACACGCACACACTCCTGATGCCCCTTCCCTTATTCCTGCCTCACTCTTGCTCCTACAGAAACACACACGCACACACACACACACACACTCTCCTGAAGCCCCTTCCCTATTCTCTGCTTCACTCCTGCCCCTAGACACACAAACACACGCACATACACTCACACACACACACTTCTGATGCCCTTTCCCTGTTCTCTGCCTTACTCCTGACCCTAGACTCACACACACACTCACACCCATGATGCCCGTCCCTATTCCCTGCCTCACTCCTTCCTCTACACACGCACACACACACAAACACACTCCTGAGGCCCCCTTGCTATTCCCTGCTTCACACTTGCCTCTACACACATACGTACACACACAAACACACACACACACGATGCCTATTTCCTATTCCCTGTCTCACTCCTGCACATTCGGACATACACAAACACTCCTGATGACCCTTGCTTATTCCCTGCCTAACCCCTGCACCCCACACACATTTCTGAAGCCCCTTCCCTATTCCCTGCCTCACTTCAGACCTCTCTCTCTCTCTCTCTCTCTCTCTCTTTCTCACTCTCGATGCCCCTTCCCCATTCCCTGACTCACTCCTGCCACTACACACACCCACTTAAAATTTCTTCTCTGTTCCCTGCCTCGCTCTTGCCCCTACACACACACACACACACACACACACACACTTCCCATTGTCAAATCCTTGTCTCACTCCTGCACACCCCCAATAGACTCAAGAAGCCTCTTCCCTATTCCCTGCCTCACTCCTTACACTACACACACACACACCCTCACACACACACACACACACATGCCTGAAGCATCTTCTCAATTCCCTGCCTCACCCTTGCCCCTACTAAAATAAACACACACTCCTGATGCCCCTTCTCTATTCCCTGCCTCTCTACTACCCCTAATCACGCGCACACACACACACACACACACAAACACACACTCCTGATGCCCCTTCCCTATTCCCTGCCTCACTCCTGCCCCACACACATTCAGAATCGCACACACATACTCCTGATGCCCATTCCCTATTCCCTGCCTCACTCCTGTCCTTACACACACGCGCAAACACACATACACACTCCTGAAGTCCCACTCCTATTCCCTGCCTCAATCCTGTCCTCCCTCCACACACGCATACACACTCCTGATGCCCATTCCCTCTTCTCTGCCTCACTCTGATCCTAAACACACACACACACACACACACACACACACACACACTCCTGATGCCCATTGCCTATTTCTTGCCTCACTCGTGTCCCTACACACACACACACACACACACACACACACTCCTGATGCCCATTGCCTATTCCCTGCCTCACTTGTGTCCCTACACACACACACACACACACACACACACACACACTCCTGAAGCCCCATCCTTATTCCCTGCCTCTTTCCTACCCCTACATGCACGCACGCACACAAACACACACACACAAACACAAACTCCTGAAGACCCTTCCCTATTTCCTGCCTCACTTCTGGCCCTACACACACACACACACACACACACACACACACACACTGCTGATGCCCCTTTCCTATTCCCTGCCTCATTCGTGCCCCTAAACACACACACACACACACACAAATACACAATCCTGATGCCAATTGTCTATTACCTGTCTCACACCTGTACCTACAGAAACACACACACTCCTGAAGTCCTTTCCCTATACCCTTCCTGACTCCTGCCCCTACACACACACACACAGACACACACACAAACACACTCATAAAGCACCTTCCTTATTCCCTGCCTCAATCCTGCCCCAACACACACACATACACACACACACACACTCCTGATGCCCATTGCCTATTCCCTGCCACAGTTCTTCCCCTACACACACACACACACACACACACACTCCTGATGCCCATTGCCTATTCCCTGCCTCACTTGTGTCCCTACACACACACACACACACACACACACACACTCCTGAAGCCCCATCCTTATTCCCTGCCTCTTTCCTACCCCTACACGCACGCACACACACACACACACAAACACAAACTCCTGAAGACCCTTCCCTATTTCCTGCCTCACTCCTGGCCCTACACACACACACACACACACACACACACACACACTGCTGATGCCCCTTTCCTATTCCCTGCCTCATTCGTGCCCCTAAACACACACACACACAAACACAAATGCACAATCCTGATGCCAATTGTCTATTACCTGTCTCACACCTGTACCTACAGAAACACACACACTCCTGAAGTCCTTTCCCTATACCCTTCCTGACTCCTGCCCCTACACACACACACACACCACACACACACACACACAGAAACACACTCATAAAGCACCTTCCTTATTCTCTGCCTCAATCCTGCCCCTACACACACACATAAACACACACACACACACACACACACCTGATGCCCCTTCCCTATTCCCTGCCACAGTTCTTCCCCTACACACACACACACACACACACACTCCTGAAGCCCATTGACTCTTCCCTGCCCCACTCCTGTCCCTACACACACACGCACACACACACACACACACACTCCAGAAGCCCCTTCACTCTTCCCTGTTTCACTCCTGCCCCTACACACAAACACACACACATATTCCTGATGCCCCTTCCCTATCCAGTTTCACTCCTGCCCATACAGAAACAAACACAAACACACACACACACTCCTGATGCCCATTCCCTATTCCCTAATCCACTCCTGTCCCTACACACACACACACACACACACACACACACACACACTCCAGAAGCCCCTTCACTCTTCCCTGTTTCACTCCTGCCACTACACACAAACACACACACACACACACATTCCTGATGCCCCTTCCCTATCCCGTTTCACTCCTGCCCATACAGAAACAAACACAGACACACACACGCACACACTTCTGATGCCCCTTCCCTTATTCCTGCCTCACTCTTGCTCCTACAGAAACACACACGCACACACACACACACACACACTCTCCTGAAGCCCCTTCCCTATTCTTTGCTTCACTCCTGCCCCTAGACACACAAACACACGCACATACACTCACACACACACACTTCTGATGGCCTTTTTCCTGTTCTCTGCCTCACTCCTGACCCTAGACTCACACACACACTCACACCCATGATGCCCGTCCCTTTTCCCTGCCTCACTCCTCCCTCTACACACGCACACACACACAAACACACTCCTGAAGCCCCCTCGCTATTCCCTGCTTCACACTTGCCTCTACACACATACGTACACACACACACACAAACACGATGCCTATTCCCTATTCCCTGTCTCACTCCTGCACCTACGGACATACACAAACACTCCTGATGACCCTTGCTTATTCCCTGCCTAACCCCTGCACCCCACACACATTTCTGAAGCCCCTTCCCTATTCCCTGCCTCACTTCAGACCTCTCTCTCTCTCTCTCTCTCTCTCTCTCTCTCTCTCTCTCTTTCTCACTCTCGATGCCCCTTCCCCATTCCCTGACTCACTCCTGCCACTACACACACCAACTTAAAATTTCTTCTCTGTTCCCTGCCTCGCTCTTGCCCCTACACACACACACACACACACACACACACACTCTCTCTCTCTCTCTCTCTCTCTCTCTCTCTGTCTCTCTTTGTCTCTCTCTCTCTATTCTGAAGCCCTTTTCCTATTCCCTGCCAAAATCTGCCCCCCCCACACACACTCCTGCAGCCCATTGCCTATTTTCTGCCTGACTCCTGTCCCTACACCCACCGACCCACACACAAACACACACACACATACACACACACTCCTGATGCCCATTCCCTATTCCCTGCTGTTCTCCTGTCCCTACAAACACACACACACTCCTGAAGCCACTTCCCTATTCCTTGTTTCACTCCTGCCCCTACACACAAACACACACACACACATTCATGATGCCCTTCCCCTATCCCGTTTCACGCCTTCCCCTACAGAAACAAACACACACAGACACAAACACACACACACACAACCCTGCTGCCCCGTCCCTATTTCCTGCCTCAATCCTGCTCCTACAGAAACACACACAGGCACACACACAAACACACAAACACACACTCCTG
The DNA here is from genome assembly GCF_050624435.1 of Tenrec ecaudatus. Classification (NCBI taxonomy): domain Eukaryota; kingdom Metazoa; phylum Chordata; class Mammalia; order Afrosoricida; family Tenrecidae; genus Tenrec; species Tenrec ecaudatus. Next base: position 80,207,515 of record NC_134548.1, read on the forward strand.
TAGGCCCTTCCCTATTCCCTGTATCATTCTTGGCCCTAGACACACACACACACACACACACGCACACACACACACACACTCCTGATGCTCCTTCATTATTCCCTGTCTTTCTTCTACCCCTACACACTCACACACACACACACACACACACTCCTGATGCCCTTTCCCTGTTCTCTGCCTCACTCCTGACCCTAGACACACACACACACACATTCACACCCATGATGCCCAGTCCCTATTCCCTGCCTCACTCATGACACTACACACGCACACGCACACGCACACACACACACAAACACACTCCTGAAGCCCCCTCGCTATGCCCTGCCTCACACTTGTCCCTACACACGCACCCGCACACACACACACACACACACACACACGAGAAGAAACTTTCCTATTCCCTGCCTCACTCGTGCCCCTAAACACACACACACACATACACACACACAAATACACAATCCTGATGCCAATTGTCTATTACCGGTCTCACACCTGTACCTACAGAAACACACACACTCCTGAAGTCCTTTCCCTATACCCTTCCTGACTCCTGCCCCTACACACACACACACACACACACAAACACACTCATAAAGCACCTTCCTTATTCCCTGCCTCAATCCTGCCCCTACACACACACATACACACACACACACACACACACTCCTGATGCCCCTTCCCTATTCCCTGCCACAGTTCTTCCCCTACACACACACACACACACACACTCCTGAAGCCCATTGCCTCTTCCCTGCCTCACTCCTGTCCCTACACACACACACACACACACACACCCACACCCACACACACACACACTCCAGAAGCCCCTTCACTCTTTCCTGTTTCACTCCTGCCCCTACACACAAACACAAACACATATTCCTGATGCCCCTTCCCTATCCCGTTTCACTCCTGCCCATACAGAAACAAACACAAACACACACACACTCCTGATGCCCATTCCCTATTCCCTGCCCCACTCCTGTCCCTACACACACACACACACACACACACACACAGCAGAAGCCCCTTCACTCTTCCCTGTTTCACTCCTGCCACTACACACAAACACACACACACACACACACATTCCTGATGCCCCTTCCCTATCCCGTTTCACTCCTGCCCATACAGAAACAAACACAGACACACACACGCACACACTCCTGATGCCCCTTCCCTTATTCCTGCCTCACTCTTGCTCCTACAGAAACACACACGCACACACACACACACACACACACACTCTCTCCTGAAGCCCCTTCCCTATTCCCTGCTTCACTCCTGCCCCTAGACACACAAACACGTGCACATACACTCACACACACACACTTCTGATGCCCCTTCCCTATTCTCTGCCTCACTTCAGACCTCTCTCTCTCTCTCTCTCTCTCTCTTTCTCACTCTCGATGCCCCTTCCCCATTCCCTGACTCACTAATGCCACTACACACACCCACTTAAAATTTCTTCTCTCTTCCCTGCCTCGCTCTTGCCCCTACACACACACACACACACACACACACACTCTCTCTCTCTCTCTCTCTCTCTCTCTCTCTCTCTCTCTCTCTCTCTATTCTGAAGCCCTTTTCCTATTCCCTGCCAAAATCTGCCCCCCCCACACACACTCCTGCAGCCCATTGCCTATTTCCTGCCTCACTCCTGTCCCTACACACACACACACACACACACACTCCTGATGCCCATTCCCTATTCCCTGCTGTTTTCCTGTCCCTACAAACACACACACTCCTGAAGCCACTTCCCTATTCCTTGTTTCACTCCTGCCCCTACACACGAATACACACACACATTCTTGATGCCCCTTCCCTATCCCGTTTCACGCCTTCCCCTACAGACACAAACACACAGAGACACAAACACACACACACAACCCTGCTGCCCCGTCCCTATTTCCTGCCTCAATCCTGCTCCTACAGAAACACACACAGGCACACACACAAACACAAAAACACACACTCCTGTAGGCCCTTCCCTATTCCCTGTATCATTCTTGGCCCTAGACACACACACACACACGCACACACACACACACACACACACACTCCTGATGCTCCTTCATTATTCCCTGTCTTTCTTCTACCCCTACACACTCACACACACACACACACACACACACACACTCCTGATGCCCTTTCCCTGTTCTCTGCCTCACTCCTGACCCTAGACACACACACACACACATTCACACCCATGATGCCCAGTCCCTATTCCCTGCCTCACTCATGACACTACACACGCACACGCACACGCACAATCACACACACACAAACACACTCCTGAAGCCCCCTCGCTATTCCCTGCCTCACACTTGTCCCTACACACGCACCCGCACACACACACACACACACTCGAGAAGAACCTTTCCTATTCCCTGCCTCACTCCTGTCCCTACACACACACACACACACACACACACACTGCTGATGCCCCTTTCCTATTCCCTGCCTCACTCGTGCCCGTAAACACACACACACACACACACAAATACACAATCCTGATGCCAATTGTCTATTACCTGTCTCACACCTGTACTTACAGAAACACACACACTCCTGAAGTCCTTTCCCTATACCCTTCCTGACTCCTGCCCCGACACACACACACACACACACACAAACACACTCATAAAGCACCTTCCTTATTCCCTGCCTCAATCCTGCCCCTACACACACACATACACACACACACATCCCTGATGCCCCTTCCCTATTCCCTGCCACAGTTCTTCCCCTACACACACACACACACACACACACACACACACTCCTGAAGCCCATTGCCTCTTCCCTGCCCCACTCCTGTCCCTACACACACACACACACACACACACACACACACTCCAGAAGCCCCTTCACTCTTCCCTGTTTCACTCCTGCCCCTACACACAAACACACACACATATTCCTGATGCCCCTTCCCTATCCCGTTTCACTCCTGCCCATACAGAAACAAACACACACACACTCCTGATGCCTATTCCCTATTCCCTGCCCCACTCCTGTCCCTACACACACACACACACACACACACACACACACACTCCAGAAGCCCCTTCACTCTTCCCTGTTTCACTCCTGCCACTACACACACACACACACACACACACACATTCCTGATGCCCCTTCCCTATCCCGTTTCACTCCTGCCCATACAGAAACAAACACAGACACACACACGCACACACTGCTGATGCCCCTTCCCTTATTCCTGCCTCACTCTTGCTCCTACAGAAACACACACGCACACACACACATACACACACACTCTCCTGAAGCCCCTTCCCTATTCCCTGCTTCACTCCTGCCCCTAGACACACAAACACACGCACATACACTCACACACACACACTTCTGATGCCCTTTCCCTGTTCTCTGCCTCACTCCTGACCCTAGACTCACACACACACTCACACCCATGATGCCCGTCCCTATTCCCTGCCTCACTCCTCCCTCTACACACGCACACACATACAAACACACTCCTGAAGCCCCCTCGCTATTCCCTGCTTCACACTTGCCTCTACACACATACGTACACACACACACACACAAACACACACACACACGATGCCTATTCCCTATTCCCTGTCTCACTCCTGCACCTACGGACATACACAAACACTCCTGATGACCCTTGCTTATTCCCTGCCTAACCCCTGCACCCCACACACATTTCTGAAGCCCCTTCCCTATTCCCTGCCTCACTTCAGACCTCTCTCTCTCTCTCTCTCTCTCTCTCTCTCTGTCTCTCACTCTCTCTTTCTCACTCTCGATGCCCCTTCCCCATTCCCTGACTCACTCCTGCCACTACACACACCCACTTAAAATTTCTTCTCTGTTCCCTGCCTCGCTCTTGCCCCTACACACACACACACACACACACTTCCCATTGTCAAATCCCTGTCTCACTCCTGCACACCCCCAATAGACTCAAGAAGCCTCTTCCCTATTCCCTGCCTCACTCCTTACACTACACACACACACACCCTCACACACACACACACACACACATGCCTGAAGCATCTTCTCAATTCCCTGCCTCACCCTTGCCCCTACAAAAATACAGACACACTCCTGATGCCCATTGCCTATTCCCTGCCTCACTCGTGTCCCTACACACACACACACACACACACACACACTCCTGATGCCCATTGCCTATTCCCTGCCTCACTTGTGTCCCTACACACACACACACACACACACACACACTCCTGAAGCCCCATCCTTATTCCCTGCCTCTTTCCTACCCCTACACGCACGCACACACACACACACACACAAACACAAACTCCTGAAGACCCTTCTCTATTTCCTGCCTCACTCCTGGCCCTACACACACACACACACACACACAAACACACAATTCTGATACCAATTGTCTATTACCTGTCTCACACCTGTACCTACAGAAACACACATACTCCTGAAGTCCTTTCCCTATACCCTTCCTGACTCCTGCCCCTACACACACACACACACACACAAACACACTCATAAAGCACCTTCCTTATTCCCTGCCTCAATCCTGCCCCTACACACACACATAAACACACACACACACACACACCTGATGCCCCTTTCCTATTCCCTGCCACAGTTCTTCCCCTACACACACACACACACACACACACTCCTGAAGCCCATTGCCTCTTCCCTGCCCCACTCCTGTCTCTACACACACACGCACACACACACACACACACTCCAGAAGCCCCTTCACTCTTCCCTGTTTCACTCCTGCCCCTACACACAAACACACACACATATTCCTGATGCCCCTTCCCTATCCAGTTTCACTCCTGCCCATACAGAAACAAACACAGACACACACACGCACACACTTCTGATGCCCCTTCCCTTATTCCTGCCTCACTCTTGCTCCTACAGAAACACACACGCACACACACACACACACACACTCTCCTGAAGCCCCTTCCCTATTCTTTGCTTCACTCCTGCCCCTAGACACACAAACACACGCACATACACTCACACACACACACTTCTGATGGCCTTTTTCCTGTTCTCTGCCTCACTCCTGACCCTAGACTCACACACACACTCACACCCATGATGCCCGTCCCTTTTCCCTGCCTCACTCCTCCTTCTACACACGCACACACACACAAACACACTCCTGAAGCCCCCTCGCTATTCCCTGCTTCACACTTGCCTCTACACACATACGTACACACACACACACAAACACGATGCCTATTCCCTATTCCCTGTCTCACTCCTGCACCTACGGACATACACAAACACTCCTGATGACCCTTGCTTATTCCCTGCCTAACCCCTGCACCCCACACACATTTCTGAAGCCCCTTCCCTATTCCCTGCCTCACTTCAGACCTCTCTCTCTCTCTCTCTCTCTCTCTCTCTCTCTCTCTCTCTCTCTCTCTCTCTCTCTTTCTCACTCTCGATGACCCTTCCCCATTCCCTGACTCACTCCTGCCACTACACACACCCACTTAAAATTTCTTCTCTGTTCCCTGCCTCGCTCTTGCCCCTACACACACACACACACACACACACACACACACACACACACTCTCTCTCTCTCTCTCTCTCTCTCTCTCTCTCTCTCTGTCTCTCTTTGTCTCTCTCTCTCTATTCTGAAGCCCTTTTCCTATTCCCTGCCAAAATCTGCCCCCCCCCACACACTCCTGCAGCCCATTGCCTATTTCCTGCCTCACTCCTGTCCCTACACACACACACACACACACACACACACACACACACTCCTGATGCCCATTCCCTATTCCCTGCTGTTTTCCTGTCCCTACAAACACACACACTCCTGAAGCCACTTCCCTATTCCTTGTTTCACTCCTGCCCCTACACACAAACACACACACACATTCATGATGCCCCTCCCCTATCCCGTTTCACGCCTTCCCCTACAGAAACAAACACACACAGACACAAACACACACACACACACAACCCTGCTGCCCCGTCCCTATTTCCTGCCTCAATCCTGCTCCTACAGAAACACACACAGGCACACACACAAACACACAAACACACACTCCTGTAGGCCCTTCCCTATTCCCTGTATCATTCTTGGCCCTAGACACACACACACACACGCACACACACACACACACACACACTCCTGATGCTCCTTCATTATTCCCTGTCTTTCTTCTACCCCTACACACTCACACACACACACACACACACACACACTCCTGATGCCCTTTCCCTGTTCTCTGCCTCACTCCTGACCCTAGACACACACACACACACATTCACACCCATGATGCCCAGTCCCTATTCCCTGCCTCACTCATGACACTACATACGCACACGCACACGCACACACACACACACAAACACACTCCTGAAGCCCCCTCGCTATTCCCTGCCTCACACTTGTCCCTACACACGCACCCGCACACACACACACACACACACACACACACCCGAGAAGAACCTTTCCTATTCCCTGCCTCACTCCTGTCCCTACACACACACACACACACACACACACACTGCTGATGCCCCTTTCCTATTCCCTGCCTCACTCGTGCCCCTAAACACACACACACACACACACACACACAAATACACAATCCTGATGCCAATTGTCTATTACCTGTCTCACACCTGTACTTACAGAAACACACACACTCCTGAAGTCCTTTCCCTATACCCTTCCTGACTCCTGCCCCTACACACACACACACACACAAACACACTCATAAAGCACCTTCCTTATTCCCTGCCTCAATCCTGCCCCTACACACACACACACACACACACACACCCCTGATGCCCCTTCCCTATTCCCTGCCACAGTTCTTCCCCTACACACACACTCCTGAAGCCCATTGCCTCTTCCCTGCCTCACTCCTGTCCCTACACACACACACACACACACACACCCACACCCACACACACACACACTCCAGAAGCCCCTTCACTCTTTCCTGTTTCACTCCTGCCCCTACACACAAACACAAACACATATTCCTGATGCCCCTTCCCTATCCCGTTTCACTCCTGCCCATACAGAAACAAACACAAACACACACACACTCCTGATGCCCATTCCCTATTCCCTGCCCCACTCCTGTCCCTACACACACACACACACACACACACACACACAGCAGAAGCCCCTTCACTCTTCCCTGTTTCACTCCTGCCACTACACACAAACACACACACACACACATTCCTGATGCCCCTTCCCTATCCCGTTTCACTCCTGCCCATACAGAAACAAACACAGACACACACACGCACACACTCCTGATGCCCCTTCCCTTATTCCTGCCTCACTCTTGCTCCTACAGAAACACACACGCACACACACACACACACACACACTCTCCTGAAGCCCCTTCCCTATTCCCTGCTTCACTCCTGCCCCTAGACACACAAACACGTGCACATACACTCACACACACACACTTCTGATGCCCCTTCCTTATTCCCTGCCTCACTTCAGACCTCTCTCTCTCTCTCTCTCTCTTTCTCTCTCTCTTTCTCACTCTCGATGCCCCTTCCCCATTCCCTGACTCACTAATGCCACTACACACACCCACTTAAAATTTCTTCTCTCTTCCCTGCCTCGCTCTTGCCCCTACACACACACACACTCTCTCTCTCTCTCTCTCTCTCTCTCTCTCTCTCTCTCTCTCTCTCTCTCTCTCTCTCTCTCTCTCTCTCTTCTGAAGACCTTTTCCTATTCCCTGCCAAAATCTGCCCCACACACACACACTCCTGCAGCCCATTGCCTATTTCCTGCCTCACTCCTGTCCCTACACCCACCCACCCACACACACACACACACACACACACACACACACACACACTCCTGATGCCCATTCCCTATTCCCTGCTGTTTTCCTGTCCCTACAAACACACACACTCCTGAAGCCACTTCCCTATTCCTTGTTTCACTCCTGCCCCTACACACGAATACACACACACATTCTTGATGCCCCTTCCCTATCCCGTTTCACGCCTTCCCCTACAGAAACAAACACACAGAGACACAAACACACACACACAACCCTGCTGCCCCGTCCCTATTTCCTGCCTCAATCCTGCTCCTACAGAAACACACACAGGCACACACACAAACACAAAAACACACACTCCTGTAGGCCCTTCCCTATTCCCTGTATCATTCTTGGCCCTAGACACACACACACACACGCACACACACACACACACACACACTCCTGATGCTCCTTCATTATTCCCTGTCTTTCTTCTACCCCTACACACTCACACACACACACACACACACACACACACTCCTGATGCCCTTTCCCTGTTCTCTGCCTCACTCCTGACCCTAGACACACACACACACACACATTCACACACATGATGCCCAGTCCCTATTCCCTGCCTCACTCATGACACTACACACGCACACGCACACGCACAATCACACACACACAAACACACTCCTGAAGCCCCCTCGCTATTCCCTGCCTCACACTTGTCCCTACACACGCACCCGCACACACACACACACACACACTCGAGAAGAACCTTTCCTATTCCCTGCCTCACTCCTGTCCCTACACACACACACACACACACACACACACACTGCTGATGCCCCTTTCCTATTCCCTGCCTCACTCGTGCCCGTAAACACACACACACACACACAAATACACAATCCTGATGCCAATTGTCTATTACCTGTCTCACACCTGTACTTACAGAAACACACACACTCCTGAAGTCCTTTCCCTATACCCTTCCTGACTCCTGCCCCGACACACACACACACACACACACACACACAAACACACTCATAAAGCACCTTCCTTATTCCCTGCCTCAATCCTGCCCCTACACACACACATACACACACACACATCCCTGATGCCCCTTCCCTATTCCCTGCCACAGTTCTTCCCCTACACACACACACACACACACACACACACACACACACACTCCAGAAGCCCCTTCACTCTTCCCTGTTTCACTCCTGCCCCTACACACAAACACACACACATATTCCTGATGCCCCATCCCTATCCCGTTTCACTCCTGCCCATACAGAAACAAACACACACACACTCCTGATGCCTATTCCCTATTCCCTGCCCCACTCCTGTCCCTACACACACACACACACACACACACACACACACACACTCCAGAAGCCCCTTCACTCTTCCCTGTTTCACTCCTGCCACTACACACACACACACACACACACACACATTCCTGATGCCCCTTCCCTATCCCGTTTCACTCCTGCCCATACAGAAACAAACACAGACATACACACGCACACACTGCTGATGCCCCTTCCCTTATTCCTGCCTCACTCTTGCTCCTACAGAAACACACACGCACACACACACATACACACACACTCTCCTGAAGCCCCTTCCCTATTCCCTGCTTCACTCCTGCCCCTAGACACACAAACACACGCACATACACTCACACACACACACTTCTGATGCCCTTTCCCTGTTCTCTGCCTCACTCCTGACCCTAGACTCACACACACACTCACACCCATGATGCCCGTCCCTATTCCCTGCCTCACTCCTCCCTCTACACACGCACACACATACAAACACACTCCTGAAGCCCCCTCGCTATTCCCTGCTTCACACTTGCCTCTACACACATACGTACACACACACACACACAAACACACACACACACGATGCCTATTCCCTATTCCCTGTCTCACTCCTGCACCTACGGACATACACAAACACTCCTGATGACCCTTGCTTATTCCCTGCCTAACCCCTGCACCCCACACACATTTCTGAAGCCCCTTCCCTATTCCCTGCCTCACTTCAGACCTCTCTCTCTCTCTCTGTCTCTCACTCTCTCTTTCTCACTCTCGATGCCCCTTCCCCATTCCCTGACTCACTCCTGCCACTACACACACCCACTTAAAATTTCTTCTCTGTTCCCTGCCTCGCTCTTGCCCCTACACAAACACACACACACACACACACACTTCCCATTGTCAAATCCCTGTCTCACTCCTGCACACCCCCAATAGACTCAAGAAGCCTCTTCCCTATTCCCTGCCTCACTCCTTACACTACACACACACACACCCTCACACACACACACACACACACACACATGCCTGAAGCATCTTCTCAATTCCCTGCCTCACCCTTGCCCCTACAAAAATACAGACACACTCCTGATGCCCATTGCCTATTCCCTGCCTCACTCGTGTCCCTACACACACACACACACACACACACACTCCTGATGCCCATTGCCTATTCCCTGCCTCACTTGTGTCCCTACACACACACACACACACACACACACACACACTCCTGAAGCCCCATCCTTATTCCCTGCCTCTTTCCTACCCCTACACGCACGCACACACACACACACACACACACAAACACAAACTCCTGAAGACCCTTCTCTATTTCCTGCCTCACTCCTGGCCCTACACACACACACACACACACAAACACACAATTCTGATACCAATTGTCTATTACCTGTCTCACACCTGTACCTACAGAAACACACATACTCCTGAAGTCCTTTCCCTATACCCTTCCTGACTCCTGCCCCTACACACACACACACACACAAACACACTCATAAAGCACCTTCCTTATTCCCTGCCTCAATCCTGCCCCTACACACACACATAAACACACACACACACACACCTGATGCCCCTTTCCTATTCCCTGCCACAGTTCTTCCCCTACACACACACACACACACACACACACACTCCTGAAGCCCATTGCCTCTTCCCTGCCCCACTCCTGTCTCTACACACACACGCACACACACACACACACACTCCAGAAGCCCCTTCACTCTTCCCTGTTTCACTCCTGCCCCTACACACAAACACACACACATATTCCTGATGCCCCTTCCCTATCCAGTTTCACTCCTGCCCATACAGAAACAAACACAGACACACACACGCACACACTTCTGATGCCCCTTCCCTTATTCCTGCCTCACTCTTGCTCCTACAGAAACACACACGCACACACACACACACACACTCTCCTGAAGCCCCTTCCCTATTCTCTGCTTCACTCCTGCCCCTAGACACACAAACACATGCACATACACTCACACACACACACTTCTGATGGCCTTTTTCCTGTTCTCTGCCTCACTCCTGACCCTAGACTCACACACACACTCACACCCATGATGCCCGTCCCTTTTCCCTGCCTCACTCCTCCTTCTACACACGCACACACACACAAACACACTCCTGAAGCCCCCTCGCTATTCCCTGCTTCACACTTGCCTCTACACACATACGTACACACACACACACAAACACGATGCCTATTCCCTATTCCCTGTCTCACTCCTGCACCTACGGACATACACAAACACTCCTGATGACCCTTGCTTATTCCCTGCCTAACCCCTGCACCCCACACACATTTCTGAAGCCCCTTCCCTATTCCCTGCCTCACTTCAGACCTCTCTCTCTCTCTCTCTCTCTCTCTCTCTCTTTCTCACTCTCGATGACCCTTCCCCATTCCCTGACTCACTCCTGCCACTACACACACCCACTTAAAATTTCTTCTCTGTTCCCTGCCTCGCTCTTGCCCCTACACACACACACACACACACACACACACACACACACACACACACTCTCTCTCTCTCTCTCTCTCTCTCTCTCTCTCTGTCTCTCTTTGTCTCTCTCTCTCTATTCTGAAGCCCTTTTCCTATTCCCTGCCAAAATCTGCCCCCCCCACACACACTCCTGCAGCCCATTGCCTATTTCCTGCCTCACTCCTGTCCCTACACACACACACACACACACACACACACACACACACTCCTGATGCCCATTCCCTATTCCCTGCTGTTTTCCTGTCCCTACAAACACACACACTCCTGAAGCCACTTCCCTATTCCTTGTTTCACTCCTGCCCCTACACACGAATACACACACACATTCTTGATGCCCCTTCCCTATCCCGTTTCACGCCTTCCCCTACAGAAACAAACACACAGAGACACAAACACACACACACAACCCTGCTGCCCCGTCCCTATTTCCTGCCTCAATCCTGCTCCTACAGAAACACACACAGGCACACACACAAACACAAAAACACACACTCCTGTAGGCCCTTCCCTATTCCCTGTATCATTCTTGGCCCTAGACACACACACACACACGCACACACACACACACACACACACTCCTGATGCTCCTTCATTATTCCCTGTCTTTCTTCTACCCTTACACACTCACACACACACACACACACACACACACTCCTGATGCCCTTTCCCTGTTCTCTGCCTCACTCCTGACCCTAGACACACACACACACACACATTCACACCCATGATGCCCAGTCCCTATTCCCTGCCTCACTCATGACACTACACATGCACACACACACGCACACACACACACAAACACACTCCTGAAGCACCCTCGCTATTCCCTGCCTCACACTTGTCCCTACACACGCACCCGCACACACACACCCACACACACACACACACACACACCCGAGAAGAACCTTTCCTATTCCCTGCCTCACTCCTGTCCCTACACACACACACACACACACACACACACACACACACTGCTGATGCCCCTTCCCTATCCCGTTTCACTCCTGCCCATACAGAAACAAACACAAACACACACACACACACTCCTGATGCCCATTCCCTATTCCCTGCCTCACTCCTGTCCCTACACACACACACACACACACACACACACACACACACTCCAGAAGCCCCTTCACTCTTCCCTGTTTCACTCCTGCCACTACACACAAACACACACACACACACACATTCCTGATGCCCCTTCCCTATCCCGTTTCACTCCTGCCCATACAGAAACAAACACAGACACACACACGCACACACTCCTGATGCCCCTTCCCTTATTCCTGCCTCACTCTTGCTCCTACAGAAACACACACGCACACACACACACGCACACACACTCTCCTGAAGCCCCTTCCCTATTCTCTGCTTCACTCCTGCCCCTAGACACACAAACACACTCACATACACTCACACACACACACTTCTGATGCCCTTTCCCTGTTCTCTGCCTCACTCCTGACCCTAGACTCACACACACACTCACACCCATGATGCCCGTCCCTATTCCCTGCCTCACTCCTTCCTCTACACACGCACACACACACAAACACACTCCTGAAGCCCCCTCGCTATTCCCTGCTTCACACTTGCCTCTACACACATACGTACACACACAAACACACACACACGATGCCTATTCCCTATTCCCTGTCTCACTCCTGCACATACGGACATACACAAACACTCCTGATGACCCTTGCTTATTCCCTGCCTAACCCCTGCACCCCACACACATTTCTGAAGCCCCTTCCCTATTCCCTGCCTCACTTCAGACCTCTCTCTCTCTCTCTCTCTCTCTCTCTCTTTCTCACTCTCGATGACCCTTCCCCATTCCCTGACTCACTCCTGCCACTACACACACCCACTTAAAATTTCTTCTCTGTTCCCTGCCTCGCTCTTGCCCCTACACACACACACACACACACACACACTTCCCATTGTCAAATCATTGTCTCACTCCTGCACACCCCCAATAGACTCAAGAAGCCTCTTCCCTATTCCCTGCCTCACTCCTTACACTACACACACACACACCCTCACACACACACACACACACATGCCTGAAGCATCTTCTCAATTCCCTGCCTCACCCTTGCCCCTACTAAAATAAACACACACTCCTGATGCCCCTTCTCTATTCCCTGCCTCTCTACTACCCCTAATCACGCGCACACACACACACACAAACACACACTCCTGATGCCCCTTCCCTATTCCCTGCCTCACTCCTGCCCAACACACAGTCAGAATCGCACACACATACTCCTGATGCCCATTCCCTATTCCCTGCCTCACTCCTGTCCTTACACACACGCGCACACACACATACACACTCCTGAAGTCCCACCCCTATTCCCTGCCTCAATCCTGTCCTCCCTCCACACACGCATACACACTCCTGATGCCCATTCCCTCTTCTCTGCCTCACTCTGATCCTAAACAAACAAACACACACACACACACACACTCCTGATGCCCATTGCCTATTTCTTGCCTCACTCATGTCCCTACACACACACACACACATACACACTCCTGATGCCCATTGCCTATTCCCTGCCTCACTTGTGTCCCTACACACACACACACACACACACACACTCCTGAAGCCCCATCCTTATTCCCTGCCTCTTTCCTACCCCTACATGCACGCACGCACACAAACACACACACACAAACACAAACTCCTGAAGACCCTTCCCTATTTCCTGCCTCACTCCTGGCCCTACACACACACACACACACACACACACACACACACACTGCTGATGCCCCTTTCCTATTCCCTGCCTCATTCGTGCCCCTAAACACACACACACACACAAATACACAATCCTGATGCCAATTGTCTATTACCTGTCTCACACCTGTACCTACAGAAACACACACACTCCTGAAGTCCTTTCCCTATACCCTTCCTGACTCCTGCCCCTACACACACACACAGACACACACACAAACACACTCATAAAGCACCTTCCTTATTCCCTGCCTCAATCCT
>NC_134548.1:80234664-80245382 GCF_050624435.1 Tenrec ecaudatus
CACATTCAGAATCGCACACACATACTCCTGATGCCCATTCCCTATTCCCTGCCTCACTCCTGTCCTTACACACACGCGCACACACACATACACACTCCTGAAGTCCCACTCCTATTCCCTGCCTCAATCCTGTCCTCCCTCCACACACGCATACACACTCCTGATGCCCATTCCCTCTTCTCTGCCTCACTCTGATCCTAAACAAACACACACACACACACACACACACACTCCTGATGCCCATTGCCTATTTCTTGCCTCACTCGTGTCCCTACACACACACACACACACACACACACACTCCTGATGCCCATTGCCTATTCCCTGCCTCACTTGTGTCCCTACACACACACACACACACACACACACACACACACTCCTGAAGCCCCATCCTTATTCCCTGCCTCTTTCCTACCCCTACATGCACGCACGCACACAAACACACACACACAAACACAAACTCCTGAAGACCCTTCCCTATTTCCTGCCTCACTTCTGGCCCTACACACACACACACACACACACACACACACACACACACACTGCTGATGCCCCTTTCCTATTCCCTGCCTCATTCGTGCCCCTAAACACACACACACACACAAATACACAATCCTGATGCCAATTGTCTATTACCTGTCTCACACCTGTACCTACAGAAACACACACACTCCTGAAGTCCTTTCCCTATACCCTTCCTGACTCCTGCCCCTACACACACACACACAGACACACACACAAACACACTCATAAAGCACCTTCCTTATTCCCTGCCTCAATCCTGCCCCAACACACACACATACACACACACACACACACTCCTGATGCCCATTGCCTATTCCCTGCCTCACTCGTGTCCCTACACACACACACACACACACACACACTCCTGATGCCCATTGCCTATTCCCTGCCTCACTTGTGTCCCTACACACACACACACACACACACACACACACACACACACTCCTGAAGCCCCATCCTTATTCCCTGCCTCTTTCCTACCCCTACACGCACGCACACACACACACACACAAACACAAACTCCTGAAGACCCTTCCCTATTTCCTGCCTCACTCCTGGCCCTACACACACACACACACACACACACACACTGCTGATGCCCCTTTCCTATTCCCTGCCTCATTCGTGCCCCTAAACACACACACACACAAACACAAATGCACAATCCTGATGCCAATTGTCTATTACCTGTCTCACACCTGTACCTACAGAAACACACACACTCCTGAAGTCCTTTCCCTATACCCTTCCTGACTCCTGCCCCTACACACACACACACACCACACACACACACACACAGAAACACACTCATAAAGCACCTTCCTTATTCCCTGCCTCAATCCTGCCCCTACACACACACATAAACACACACACACACACACACACACCTGATGCCCCTTCCCTATTCCCTGCCACAGTTCTTCCCCTACACACACACACACACACACACACACTCCTGAAGCCCATTGACTCTTCCCTGCCCCACTCCTGTCCCTACACACACACGCACACACACACACACACACACTCCAGAAGCCCCTTCACTCTTCCCTGTTTCACTCCTGCCCCTACACACAAACACACACACATATTCCTGATGCCCCTTCCCTATCCAGTTTCACTCCTGCCCATACAGAAACAAACACAAACACACACACACACTCCTGATGCCCATTCCCTATTCCCTAATCCACTCCTGTCCCTACACACACACACACACACACACACACACACACTCCAGAAGCCCCTTCACTCTTCCCTGTTTCACTCCTGCCACTACACACAAACACACACACACACACATTCCTGATGCCCCTTCCCTATCCCGTTTCACTCCTGCCCATACAGAAACAAACACAGACACACACACGCACACACTTCTGATGCCCCTTCCCTTATTCCTGCCTCACTCTTGCTCCTACAGAAACACACACGCACACACACACACACACACTCTCCTGAAGCCCCTTCCCTATTCTTTGCTTCACTCCTGCCCCTAGACACACAAACACACGCACATACACTCACACACACACACTTCTGATGGCCTTTTTCCTGTTCTCTGCCTCACTCCTGACCCTAGACTCACACACACACTCACACCCATGATGCCCGTCCCTTTTCCCTGCCTCACTCCTCCCTCTACACACGCACACACACACAAACACACTCCTGAAGCCCCCTCGCTATTCCCTGCTTCACACTTGCCTCTACACACATACGTACACACACACACACAAACACGATGCCTATTCCCTATTCCCTGTCTCACTCCTGCACCTACGAACATACACAAACACTCCTGATGACCCTTGCTTATTCCCTGCCTAACCCCTGCACCCCACACACATTTCTGAAGCCCCTTCCCTATTCCCTGCCTCACTTCAGACCTCTCTCTCTCTCTCTCTCTCTCTCTCTCTCTCTCTCTCTCTCTCTCTCTCTCTCTCTTTCTCACTCTCGATGCCCCTTCCCCATTCCCTGACTCACTCCTGCCACTACACACACCCACTTAAAATTTCTTCTCTGTTCCCTGCCTCGCTCTTGCCCCTACACACACACACACACACACACACACACTCTCTCTCTCTCTCTCTCTCTCTCTCTCTCTCTCTCTCTGTCTCTCTTTGTCTCTCTCTCTCTATTCTGAAGCCCTTTTCCTATTCCCTGCCAAAATCTGCCCCCCCCACACACACTCCTGCAGCCCATTGCCTATTTTCTGCCTGACTCCTGTCCCTACACCCACCGACCCACACACAAACACACACACACACATACACACACACTCCTGATGCCCATTCCCTATTCCCTGCTGTTCTCCTGTCCCTACAAACACACACACACTCCTGAAGCCACTTCCCTATTCCTTGTTTCACTCCTGCCCCTACACACAAACACACACACACACATTCATGATGCCCTTCCCCTATCCCGTTTCACGCCTTCCCCTACAGAAACAAACACACACAGACACAAACACACACACACACAACCCTGCTGCCCCGTCCCTATTTCCTGCCTCAATCCTGCTCCTACAGAAACACACACAGGCACACACACAAACACACAAACACACACTCCTGTAGGCCCTTCCCTATTCCCTGTATCATTCTTGGCCCTAGACACACACACACACACACACGCACACACACACACACACACTCCTGATGCTCCTTCATTATTCCCTGTCTTTCTTCTACCCCTACACACTCACACACACACACACACACACACTCCTGATGCCCTTTCCCTGTTCTCTGCCTCACTCCTGACCCTAGACACACACACACACACATTCACACCCATGATGCCCAGTCCCTATTCCCTGCCTCACTCATGACACTACACACGCACACGCACACGCACACACACACACAAACACACTCCTGAAGCCCCCTCGCTATTCCCTGCCTCACACTTGTCCCTACACACGCACCCGCACACACACACACACATACACACACCCGAGAAGAACCTTTCCTATTCCCTGCCTCACTCGTGCCCCTAAACACACACACACACATACACACACACAAATACACAATCCTGATGCCAATTGTCTATTACCGGTCTCACACCTGTACCTACAGAAACACACACACTCCTGAAGTCCTTTCCCTATACCCTTCCTGACTCCTGCCCCTACACACACACACACACACAAACACACTCATAAAGCACCTTCCTTATTCCCTGCCTCAATCCTGCCCCTACACACACACATACACACACACACACACACACACTCCTGATGCCCCTTCCCTATTCCCTGCCACAGTTCTTCCCCTACACACACACACACACACACACACACACTCCTGAAGCCCATTGCCTCTTCCCTGCCTCACTCCTGTCCCTACACACACACACACACACACACACCCACACCCACACACACACACACTCCAGAAGCCCCTTCACTCTTCCCTGTTTCACTCCTGCCCCTACACACAAACACAAACACATATTCCTGATGCCCCTTCCCTATCCCGTTTCACTCCTGCCCATACAGAAACAAACACAAACACACACACACTCCTGATGCCCATTCCCTATTCCCTGCCCCACTCCTGTCCCTACACACACACACACACACACACACACACACACAGCAGAAGCCCCTTCACTCTTCCCTGTTTCACTCCTGCCACTACACACAAACACACACACACACACACACACACATTCCTGATGCCCCTTCCCTATCCCGTTTCACTCCTGCCCATACAGAAACAAACACAGACACACACACGCACACACTCCTGATGCCCCTTCCCTTATTCCTGCCTCACTCTTGCTCCTACAGAAACACACACGCACACACACACACACACACACACACACTCTCTCCTGAAGCCCCTTCCCTATTCCCTGCTTCACTCCTGCCCCTAGACACACAAACACGTGCACATACACTCACACACACACACTTCTGATGCCCCTTCCCTATTCTCTGCCTCACTTCAGACCTCTCTCTCTCTCTCTCTCTCTCTCTTTCTCACTCTCGATGCCCCTTCCCCATTCCCTGACTCACTAATGCCACTACACACACCCACTTAAAATTTCTTCTCTCTTCCCTGCCTCGCTCTTGCCCCTACACACACACACACACACACACACTCTCTCTCTCTCTCTCTCTCTCTCTCTCTCTCTCTCTCTCTCTCTATTCTGAAGCCCTTTTCCTATTCCCTGCCAAAATCTGCCCCCCCCACACACACTCCTGCAGCCCATTGCCTATTTCCTGCCTCACTCCTGTCCCTACACACACACACACACACACACACACACACACACACTCCTGATGCCCATTCCCTATTCCCTGCTGTTTTCCTGTCCCTACAAACACACACA
Organism: Tenrec ecaudatus; assembly: GCF_050624435.1. Taxonomy (NCBI): domain Eukaryota; kingdom Metazoa; phylum Chordata; class Mammalia; order Afrosoricida; family Tenrecidae; genus Tenrec; species Tenrec ecaudatus. Next base: position 80,239,537 of record NC_134548.1, read on the forward strand.
CTCCTGAAGCCACTTCCCTATTCCTTGTTTCACTCCTGCCCCTACACACGAATACACACACACATTCTTGATGCCCCTTCCCTATCCCGTTTCACGCCTTCCCCTACAGACACAAACACACAGAGACACAAACACACACACACAACCCTGCTGCCCCGTCCCTATTTCCTGCCTCAATCCTGCTCCTACAGAAACACACACAGGCACACACACAAACACAAAAACACACACTCCTGTAGGCCCTTCCCTATTCCCTGTATCATTCTTGGCCCTAGACACACACACACACACGCACACACACACACACACACACACTCCTGATGCTCCTTCATTATTCCCTGTCTTTCTTCTACCCCTACACACTCACACACACACACACACACACTCCTGATGCCCTTTCCCTGTTCTCTGCCTCACTCCTGACCCTAGACACACACACACACACATTCACACCCATGATGCCCAGTCCCTATTCCCTGCCTCACTCATGACACTACACACGCACACGCACACGCACAATCACACACACACAAACACACTCCTGAAGCCCCCTCGCTATTCCCTGCCTCACACTTGTCCCTACACACGCACCCGCACACACACACACACACACTCGAGAAGAACCTTTCCTATTCCCTGCCTCACTCCTGTCCCTACACACACACACACACACACACACACTGCTGATGCCCCTTTCCTATTCCCTGCCTCACTCGTGCCCGTAAACACACACACACACACACACACAAATACACAATCCTGATGCCAATTGTCTATTACCTGTCTCACACCTGTACTTACAGAAACACACACACTCCTGAAGTCCTTTCCCTATACCCTTCCTGACTCCTGCCCCGACACACACACACACACACACACACACACACAAACACACTCATAAAGCACCTTCCTTATTCCCTGCCTCAATCCTGCCCCTACACACACACATACACACACACACATCCCTGATGCCCCTTCCCTATTCCCTGCCACAGTTCTTCCCCTACACACACACACACACACACACACACACACACTCCTGAAGCCCATTGCCTCTTCCCTGCCCCACTCCTGTCCCTACACACACACACACACACACACACACACACTCCAGAAGCCCCTTCACTCTTCCCTGTTTCACTCCTGCCCCTACACACAAACACACACACATATTCCTGATGCCCCTTCCCTATCCCGTTTCACTCCTGCCCATACAGAAACAAACACACACACACTCCTGATGCCTATTCCCTATTCCCTGCCCCACTCCTGTCCCTACACACACACACACACACACACACACACACACACACACACTCCAGAAGCCCCTTCACTCTTCCCTGTTTCACTCCTGCCACTACACACACACACACACACACACACACACACATTCCTGATGCCCCTTCCCTATCCCGTTTCACTCCTGCCCATACAGAAACAAACACAGACACACACACGCACACACTGCTGATGCCCCTTCCCTTATTCCTGCCTCACTCTTGCTCCTACAGAAACACACACGCACACACACACATACACACACACTCTCCTGAAGCCCCTTCCCTATTCCCTGCTTCACTCCTGCCCCTAGACACACAAACACACGCACATACACTCACACACACACACTTCTGATGCCCTTTCCCTGTTCTCTGCCTCACTCCTGACCCTAGACTCACACACACACTCACACCCATGATGCCCGTCCCTATTCCCTGCCTCACTCCTCCCTCTACACACGCACACACATACAAACACACTCCTGAAGCCCCCTCGCTATTCCCTGCTTCACACTTGCCTCTACACACATACGTACACACACACACACACAAACACACACACACACGATGCCTATTCCCTATTCCCTGTCTCACTCCTGCACCTACGGACATACACAAACACTCCTGATGACCCTTGCTTATTCCCTGCCTAACCCCTGCACCCCACACACATTTCTGAAGCCCCTTCCCTATTCCCTGCCTCACTTCAGACCTCTCTCTCTCTCTCTCTCTCTCTCTGTCTCTCACTCTCTCTTTCTCACTCTCGATGCCCCTTCCCCATTCCCTGACTCACTCCTGCCACTACACACACCCACTTAAAATTTCTTCTCTGTTCCCTGCCTCGCTCTTGCCCCTACACACACACACACACACACACACACACACACTTCCCATTGTCAAATCCCTGTCTCACTCCTGCACACCCCCAATAGACTCAAGAAGCCTCTTCCCTATTCCCTGCCTCACTCCTTACACTACACACACACACACCCTCACACACACACACACACACACACATGCCTGAAGCATCTTCTCAATTCCCTGCCTCACCCTTGCCCCTACAAAAATACAGACACACTCCTGATGCCCATTGCCTATTCCCTGCCTCACTCGTGTCCCTACACACACACACACACACACACACACACTCCTGATGCCCATTGCCTATTCCCTGCCTCACTTGTGTCCCTACACACACACACACACACACACACTCCTGAAGCCCCATCCTTATTCCCTGCCTCTTTCCTACCCCTACACGCACGCACACACACACACACACACAAACACAAACTCCTGAAGACCCTTCTCTATTTCCTGCCTCACTCCTGGCCCTACACACACACACACACACACACAAACACACAATTCTGATACCAATTGTCTATTACCTGTCTCACACCTGTACCTACAGAAACACACATACTCCTGAAGTCCTTTCCCTATACCCTTCCTGACTCCTGCCCCTACACACACACACACACACACAAACACACTCATAAAGCACCTTCCTTATTCCCTGCCTCAATCCTGCCCCTACACACACACATAAACACACACACACACACACACCTGATGCCCCTTTCCTATTCCCTGCCACAGTTCTTCCCCTACACACACACACACACACACACACTCCTGAAGCCCATTGCCTCTTCCCTGCCCCACTCCTGTCTCTACACACACACGCACACACACACACACACACTCCAGAAGCCCCTTCACTCTTCCCTGTTTCACTCCTGCCCCTACACACAAACACACACACATATTCCTGATGCCCCTTCCCTATCCAGTTTCACTCCTGCCCATACAGAAACAAACACAGACACACACACGCACACACTTCTGATGCCCCTTCCCTTATTCCTGCCTCACTCTTGCTCCTACAGAAACACACACGCACACACACACACACACTCTCCTGAAGCCCCTTCCCTATTCTTTGCTTCACTCCTGCCCCTAGACACACAAACACACGCACATACACTCACACACACACACTTCTGATGGCCTTTTTCCTGTTCTCTGCCTCACTCCTGACCCTAGACTCACACACACACTCACACCCATGATGCCCGTCCCTTTTCCCTGCCTCACTCCTCCTTCTACACACGCACACACACACAAACACACTCCTGAAGCCCCCTCGCTATTCCCTGCTTCACACTTGCCTCTACACACATACGTACACACACACACACAAACACGATGCCTATTCCCTATTCCCTGTCTCACTCCTGCACCTACGGACATACACAAACACTCCTGATGACCCTTGCTTATTCCCTGCCTAACCCCTGCACCCCACACACATTTCTGAAGCCCCTTCCCTATTCCCTGCCTCACTTCAGACCTCTCTCTCTCTCTCTCTCTCTCTCTCTCTCTCTCTCTCTCTCTCTCTCTCTCTTTCTCACTCTCGATGACCCTTCCCCATTCCCTGACTCACTCCTGCCACTACACACACCCACTTAAAATTTCTTCTCTGTTCCCTGCCTCGCTCTTGCCCCTACACACACACACACACACACACACACACACACTCTCTCTCTCTCTCTCTCTCTCTCTCTCTCTCTCTCTCTCTGTCTCTCTTTGTCTCTCTCTCTCTATTCTGAAGCCCTTTTCCTATTCCCTGCCAAAATCTGCCCCCCCCACACACACTCCTGCAGCCCATTGCCTATTTCCTGCCTCACTCCTGTCCCTACACACACACACACACACACACACACACACACACACACACACTCCTGATGCCCATTCCCTATTCCCTGCTGTTTTCCTGTCCCTACAAACACACACACTCCTGAAGCCACTTCCCTATTCCTTGTTTCACTCCTGCCCCTACACACGAATACACACACACATTCTTGATGCCCGTTCCCTATCCCGTTTCACGCCTTCCCCTACAGACACAAACACACAGAGACACAAACACACACACACAACCCTGCTGCCCCGTCCCTATTTCCTGCCTCAATCCTGCTCCTACAGAAACACACACAGGCACACACACAAACACAAAAACACACACTCCTGTAGGCCCTTCCCTATTCCCTGTATCATTCTTGGCCCTAGACACACACACACACGCACACACACACACACACACACACACTCCTGATGCTCCTTCATTATTCCCTGTCTTTCTTCTACCCCTACACACTCACACACACACACACACACACACACACACACACACTCCTGATGCCCTTTCCCTGTTCTCTGCCTCACTCCTGACCCTAGACACACACACACACACATTCACACCCATGATGCCCAGTCCCTATTCCCTGCCTCACTCATGACACTACACATGCACACACACACGCACACACACACACAAACACACTCCTGAAGCACCCTCGCTATTCCCTGCCTCACACTTGTCCCTACACACGCACCCGCACACACACACCCACACACACACACACACACACACCCGAGAAGAACCTTTCCTATTCCCTGCCTCACTCCTGTCCCTACACACACACACACACACACACACACACACACACACACACACACTGCTGATGCCCCTTCCCTATCCCGTTTCACTCCTGCCCATACAGAAACAAACACAAACACACACACACACACACTCCTGATGCCCATTCCCTATTCCCTGCCTCACTCCTGTCCCTACACACACACACACACACACACACACACACACACACACTCCAGAAGCCCCTTCACTCTTCCCTGTTTCACTCCTGCCACTACACACAAACACACACACACACACACATTCCTGATGCCCCTTCCCTATCCCGTTTCACTCCTGCCCATACAGAAACAAACACAGACACACACACGCACACACTCCTGATGCCCCTTCCCTTATTCCTGCCTCACTCTTGCTCCTACAGAAACACACACGCACACACACACACACACACACACACTCTCCTGAAGCCCCTTCCCTATTCTCTGCTTCACTCCTGCCCCTAGACACACAAACACACGCACATACACTCACACACACACACTTCTGATGCCCTTTCCCTGTTCTCTGCCTCACTCCTGACCCTAGACTCACACACACACTCACACCCATGATGCCCGTCCCTATTCCCTGCCTCACTCCTTCCTCTACACACGCACACACACACAAACACACTCCTGAAGCCCCCTCGCTATTCCCTGCTTCACACTTGCCTCTACACACATACGTACACACACAAACACACACACACGATGCCTATTCCCTATTCCCTGTCTCACTCCTGCACATACGGACATACACAAACACTCCTGATGACCCTTGCTTATTCCCTGCCTAACCCCTGCACCCCACACACATTTCTGAAGCCCCTTCCCTATTCCCTGCCTCACTTCAGACCTCTCTCTCTCTCTCTCTCTCTCTCTCTGTCTCTCACTCTCTCTTTCTCACTCTCGATGCCCCTTCCCCATTCCCTGACTCACTCCTGCCACTACACACACCCACTTAAAATTTCTTCTCTGTTCCCTGCCTCGCTCTTGCCCCTACACACACACACACACACACACACACACACTTCCCATTGTCAAATCCCTGTCTCACTCCTGCACACCCCCAATAGACTC
>NC_134548.1:80245582-80275582 GCF_050624435.1 Tenrec ecaudatus
GTCTGTTCCCATTCCCCACCCTCACTCCTGTACCTACAACACACACACACACACACACACTCCTGAAGTCCCATCCCTATTCTCTGCCTCACTCCTGCACCTCCCCCCCAAAACCCCTGAAGCCCTTTCCCTATTCACTGCCTCACTTTTGACCCTCTCTCTCTCTCTCTCTCTCTCTCTCTCTCTCTCTCTCTCTCTCTGTCTGTCTCTCACTATCTCTATCTCTATCACTAACCAATGCCCTTCCCCATTCCCTGCCTCACTCTTTCCTCAACACACACACACAAACCAATTCCCAATCCCAATTGCCAGCCCACATCTGCATACACACATTAAACTGAAGAAGCCCCTTCCCTAATCCCTGCCACACTCCTGCCCCTACACACACACACACACACACACACACACACACACTCCTGATGCCACTTCCCTGTTCCCTGCCTGTCTCCTACCCCTACACACAAACACACACTCCTGATGCCCCTTCCCTATTACCTGCCTCAATCCTGTCCCTACACAGACACAGACACACACACTCCTGAAGCCCCTTCCCTATTCTTTGCCTCACTCCTGTCCCTACACACACAATCACACACACACAGACAGACACACATACACAGCCCTGATGCCCATTGTCTATTCCCTGCCTCATTCCTGTCCCTACACAGACACACACACTTCTGAAGCCCCATCCCTATTCCCTGCCTCTTTCCTACCCCTACACAAACCCACACACACACTGCTTAAGTCTGTTCCCTATCCCCAGCCTCACTCCTGTCCCTACACACACACACACACACACACACACGCACACACACTCCTGAAGTCCCATCCCTATTCCCTGCGTCACTCCTGCACCTCCCCCCACAAACTCCTGAAGCCCTTTCCCTAATCACTGCCTCACTCCTGCCACTATACACACATACACACACAGACATACACGGCTGAAGCATCTTCTATATTCTCTGCCTAACTCTTGCCCCTACAAAATACACACACACTCCTGATCCAATTCCCTATTCCCTAACTCTTGCCCTTACAAGCACACACACACACACACACACACTCCTGCTGCCATTGCCTATTCCCTGCTTCATTCCTGTCCTCCCCCACACACTCCTCAAGCCAATTCCCCATTCCCTGCCTCAGTCCTGTCCCTACACACACACACAGACCCACACACACACACACACACACACACACTCCTGAAGTCCCATCCCTATTCCCTGCCTCACTACTGGCCTTACACACACACTCACACATAAGCATACACAGTCCTGATGCCGATTCCCTATTCCCTGCCTCACTCTTGTCCTTACAAACACACACACACACACACACACACAATCATACACACTCCTGATGCCCATTCCCTATTTCCTGACTCACTCCTGCCCCAACAGACACATACACACACACACACACACACCTGATGCCCATTCCCTATTCCCTGCCCCACTCCTGTCCCTACACAGACACAGACACACACACTCGTGAAGCCCCTTCCCTATTCTTTGCCTCACTCCTGTCCCTACACACACAATCACACACACACAGACAGACACGCATACAGAGCCCTGATGCCCATTGTCTATTCCCTGCCTCATTCCTGTCCCTACACAGACACGCACACACTTCTGAAGCCCCATCCCTATTCCCTGCCTCTTTCCTACCCCTACACAAACCCACACACACACACACACACACACACACACACACACACACTCCTGAAGTTTGTTCCCTATCCCCAGACTCTCTCCTGTCCCTACACACACACACATACACACACACACCCCCCTGAAGTCCCATCCCTATTCCCTGCCTCACTCCTGCACCTCCCCCCAAAAACCCCTGAAGCCCTTTCCCTATTCACTGCCTCACTTTTGACCTTTCACTCTCTCTCTCTCTCTCTCTCTCTCTCTGTCTCTCATTATCTCTATCTCTATCACTCACCAATGCCCTTCCCCATTCCCTGCCTCACTCTTTCCTCAACACACAAACACACAAACCAATTCCCAATCCCAATTGCCTGCCCCACACCTGCATACACACAATAAACTGAAGAAGCCCCTTCCCTAATCCCTGCCACACTCCTGCCCCTACACACACCCACACACACACTCCTGATGCCACTTCCCTGTTCCCTGCCTCTCTCCTACCCCTACACACAAACACACACTCCTGATGCCCCTTCCCTATTACCTGCCTCACTCCTGTCCCTACACAGACACAGACACACACACTCCTGAAGCCCCTTCCCTATTCTTTGCCTCACTCCTGTCCCTACACACACAATCACACACACACAGACAGACACGCATACACAGCCCTGATTCCCATTGTCTATTCCCTGCCTCATTCCTGTCCCTACACAGACACACACACTTCTGAAGTCCCATCCCTATTCCCTGCCTCTTTCCTACCCCTACACAAACCCACACACACACACTCCTGAAGTCTGTTCCCTATTCCCTGCCTCACTCCTGCCCGTACACAGACACACTCATGAAGCCCCATCTCTATTCCCTGCGTCACTCCTGTCTCTACACACAAAGAAACACATACACACACGAATACACACTCCTGATGCCCATTCCCTATTCCCTGCCTCACTCCTGCCGCTAAACACACACACACACACACACACACACACTCCTGATGCGCATTGCCTATTCCCTGCCTCACTCCTGTCCCTACACACACACACACACACACACACACTCCTGATGCCCATTCCCTATTCCCTGCCTCACTTTTGTCCCGACACACACACGCATACACACACACACACACACTCCTGATGCCACTTCCTTATTCCCTGCCTCTCTCTTACCCCTACACACACACACACACACACACTCCTGAAGTCCCATCCATATTCCCTGCCTCACTCCTGTCCCTTCACACACGCATACCAACACGCACACACACTCCAGAAGCCCCTTCCCTATTCCCTCCTCCCTCCTATCCCTACACACACACAATCACACACATACACACTCCTGTTGCCCATTCCCTAATCTCTTCCTAACTCCAGTTTCTACACACAGTCAGACACACACACACACACACTCCGATGCCCATTGCCTATTCCCTGCCTCACTCCTGTCCCTTTACACACACACACACACACACAGAATCCTGATGCCCATTGCCTATTCCCTGCCTCACTCCTGTCCCAACACACACACACACTCCTGATGCCCATTGCCTATTCCTTGCCTCAATCCTATCCCTACACACACATACACAAACATATTCCTAATGCACATTCCCTATTCCCTGCCTCACTCTTGTCCCCAGCCCACACACATTCCTGAAGTCCCATCGCTATTCCCTGCCTCACTACTGGCCTGACACACACACTCAAACATAAGCATACACAGTCCTGATGCCGATTCCCTATTCCCTGCCTCACTCTTGTCCTTACAAACACACACACACACACACACACACACTTCTGAATCCCCATCCCTATTCCCTGCCCCACTCCTGTCCCTACACAGACACAGACACAAACGCTCCTGAAGCCCCTTCAATAGTCTTTGCCTCAATCCTGTCCCTACACACACAATCACACACACACAGACAGACAGACACGCATAGACAACCCTGATGCCCATTGTCTATTCCCTGCCTCATTCCTGTCCCTACACAGACACACACACACTTCTGAAGCCCCATCCCTATTCCCTGCCTTTTTCCTACCCCTACACAAACACACACACGCAAACACACACACACACACTCCTGAAGTCTGTTCCCTATTCTCAGCCTCACTCCTGTCCCTACACACACATACACACATACTCCTGAAGTCCCATCCCTATTCCCTGCCTCACTCCTGCACCTCCCCCCACAAACTCCTGAAGCCCTTTCCCTATTTACTGCCTCACTTTCTCTCTCTCTCTCTCTCTCTCTCTCTCTCTCTCTCTCTCTCTCTCTCTCTCTCTCTCTCGCTGTCTGTCTCTCACTATCTCTATCTCTATCACTCACCAATGCCCTTCCCCATTCCCTGCCTCACTCTTTCCTCAACACACACACACACACACAAACACAATTCCCAATCCCAATTGCCTGCCCCACACCTGCATACACACAATACACTGAAGAAGCCCCTTCCCTAATCCCAGCCACACTCCTGCCCCTAAACACACACACACACACAAACACACACACACTCCTGATGCCACTTCCCTGTTCCCTGCCTGTCTCCTACCCCTACACACACACACACACACACACAAACACACTCCTGATGCCACTTCCCTATTCCTTGCCTCACTCCTGTCCCTACACACACAAACACACACACAAACACAGAGACACACATTCACACCCATGATGACCATTGTCTATTCCCCGCCTTACTCCTGTCCCTACACACACACACACACACACACACACACAAACACTCCAGGAGCCCCTTCCCTATTCCCTGCCTCCCTCCTGTCCCTACACACACACACACACGCATACACAATCCTGGTGCCTATTCCCTATGCTCTGCCTCACTCCTGATCCTACACACACACACACACACTCTCTCTCTCTCTCTCTCTCTCTCTCTCTCTCTCTCTCTCTCTCTCTCTCTCTCTCTCTGTCTCTCTCTCCTTATGCCCATTGCTCATGCCCTGTCTTACTCCTGTCCCTATACACACACACACACACACAAACACACACACTCCTGATGCCCATTCCCTATTCCCTGCCTCACTCCTGTCCCTACATACGCACACACACAAACACACCTTCATGATGCCATTTCCCTATTCCCTGCCTCACTCCTTTCCCTACAAACACAAACACACACACACATAGACACGCATTCACACCCCTGATGACCATTGCCTATTCCCTGCCTCACTTTTGTCCCTACACACACACACACACACACACTCAAGATGCCCCTTCCCTATTCCCTGCCTCCCTCCTGTACCTACACACACACACACACACGCATACACACTCCTGCTGCCCATTCCCTGTTCTCTGCCTCTCTCCTGATCCCACACACACTCAAACACACACAAACTCCTGGTACACATTGCCTATTCCCTGCCTCACTCCTGTCCCTACACACACACACAAACACACACACACACACACACACACTCCTGAAGCCCCTTCCCTATTCCCTGCCTCACTCCTGCCACTATACACACAGACACACACAGACATACACGGCTGAAGCATCTTCTATATTCCCTGCCTCACTCTTGCCCCTACAAAATACACACACACTCCTGATCCAATTCCCTATTCCCTAACTCTTGCCCTTACAAGCACACACACACACACACACACACACACACTCCTGCTGCCATTGCCTATTCCCTGCTTCATTCCTGTCCTCCCCCACACACTCCTCAAGCCAATTCCCCATTCCCTGCCTCAGTCCTGTCCCTACACACACACACAGACCCACACACACACACACACACACACACTCCTGAAGTCCCATCCCTATTCCCTGCCTCACTACTGGCCTTACACACACACTCACACATAAGCATACACAGTCCTGATGCCGATTCCCTATTCCCTGCCTCACTCTTGTCCTTACAAACACACACACACACACACACACACACACACACAATCATACACACTCCTGATGCCCATTCCCTATTTCCTGACTCACTCCTGCCCCAACAGACACATACACACACACACACACACACCTGATGCCCATTCCCTATTCCCTGCCCCACTCCTGTCCCTACACAGACACAGACACACACACTCGTGAAGCCCCTTCCCTATTCTTTGCCTCAACCCTGTCCCTACACACACAATCACACACACACAGACAGACACGCATACACAGCCCTGATGCCCATTGTCTATTCCCTGCCTCATTCCTGTCCCTACACAGGCACGCACACACTTCTGAAGCCCCATCCCTATTCCCTGCCTCTTTCCTACCCCTACACAAACCCCCACACACACTAACACACACACACACACACTTCTGAAGTTTGTTCCCTATCTCCAGCCTCACTCCTGTCCCTACACACACACACACACACACACACACACACACACACTCCTGAAGTCCCATCACTATTCCCTGCCTCACTCCTGCACCTCCCCCAAAAAACCCCTGAAGCCCTTTCCCTATTCACTGCCTCACTTTTGACCTTTCTCTCTCTCTCTCTCTCTCTCTCTCTCTCTCTCTCTCTCTCTCTCTCTCTCTCTCTCTCTCTCTCTCTGTCTCTCACTATCTCTATCTCTATCACTCACCAATGCCCTTCCCCATTCCCTGCCTCACTCTTTCCTCAACACACACACATAAACACAATTCCCAATGCCAATTGCCTGCCCCACACCTGCATACACACAATACACTGAAGAAGCCCCTTCCCTAATCCCTGCCACACTCCTGCCCCTACACACACACACACACACACACACACACTCCTGATGCCACTTCCCTGTTCCCTGCCTGTCTCCTACCCCTACACACACACACACACACAAACACACTCCTGATGCCACTTCCCTGTTCCTTGCCTCACTCCTGTCCCTACACACACAAACACAGAGACACACATTCACACCCCTGATGACCATTGTCTATTCCCCGCCTTACTCCTGTCACTACAAACACACACACACACACACACACACACACACACACACCAGGAGCCCCTTCCCTATTCCCTGCCTCCCTCCTGTCCCTACACACACACACACACACACACGCATACACAATCCTGGTGCCCATTCCCGATGCTCTGCCTCACTCCTGATCCAACACACACACACACACACACTCTCTCTCTCTCCTTATGCCCATTGCTCATGCCCTGTCTTACTCCTGTCCCTATACACACACACACACAAACACACACACTCCTGTTGCCATTGCCTATTGCCTGCCTAAATCCTGTCCCTACGCACACACACACTCCTGATGCCCATTCCCTATTCCCTGCCTCACTCCTGTCCCTACATACGCACAGACACTCCTGATGCCACTTCCCTATTCCCTGCCTCTCTCCTACCCCTACACACACACACACACAAACACACCTTCATGATGCAACTTCCCTATTCCCTGCCTCACTCCTGTCCCTACAAACACACACACACAAACACATAGACACGCATTCACACCCCTGATGACCATTGTCTATTCCCTGCCTCACTTTTCTCCCTACACACACACACACACACACACACACACTCAAGATGCCCCTTCCCTATTCCCTGCCTCCCTCCTGTACCTACACACACACACACACACACGCATACACACTCCTGGTGCCCATTCCCTGTTCTCTGCCTCTCTCCTGATCCTACACACACTCAAACACACACAAACTCCTGGTACACATTGCCTATTCCCTGCCTCACTCCTGTCCCTACACACACACACACACACACACACACACACACTCCTGAAGCCCCTTCCCTATTCCCTGCCTCACTCCTGCCACTATACACACAGACACACACAGACATACACGGCTGAAGCATCTTCTATATTCCCTGCCTCACTCTTGCCCATACAAAATACACACACACTCCTGATCCAATTCCCTATTCCCTAACTCTTGCCCTTACAAGCACACACACACACACACACACACACACACACACACACTCCTGCTGGCATTGCCTATTCCCTGCTTCATTCCTGTCCCCCCACACAAACTCCTCAAGCCAATTCCCCATTCCCTGCGTCAGTCCTGTCCCTACACACAAACACAGACACACACACACACACACTCCTGAAGTCCCATCCCTATTCCCTGCCTCATTACTGGCCTTACACACACACTCACACATAAGCATACACAGTCCTGATGCTGATTCCCTATTCCCTGCCTCACTCTTGTCCTTACAAACACACACACACACACACACAATCATACACACTCCTGATGCCCATTCCCTATTTCCTGACTCACTCCTGCCCCAACAGACACACACACACACACACACCTGATGCCCATTCCCTATTCCCTGCCCCACTCCTGTCCCTACACAGACACAGACACACACACTCGTGAAGCCCCTTCCCTATTCTTTGCCTCACTCCTGTCCCTACACACACAATCACACACACACAGACAGACACGCATACAGAGCCCTGATGCCCATTGTCTATTCCCTGCCTCATTCCTGTCCCTACACAGACACACACACACTTCTGAGGCCCCATCCCTATTCCCTGCCTCTTTCCTACCCCTACACAAACCCACACATACACTAACACACACACACACTCCTGAAGTCTGTTCCCTATCCCCACCCTCACTCCTGTACCTACACACACACACACACACACACACACACTCCTGAAGTCCCATCCCTATTCTCTGCCTCACTCCTGCACCTCCCCCCAAAACCCCTGAAGCCCTTTCCCTATTCACTGCCTCACTTTTGACCTCTCTCTCTCTCTCTCTCTCTCTCTCTCTCTCTCTCTCTCTCTCTGTCTGTCTCTCACTATCTCTATCTCTATCACTAACCAATGCCCTTCCCCATTCCCTGCCTCACTCTTTCCTCAACACACACACACAAACCAATTCCCAATCCCAATTGCCTGCCCCACATCTGCATACACACATTAAACTGAAGAAGCCCCTTCCCTAATCCCTGCCACACTCCTGCCCCTACACACACACACACACACACACACACACACACACTCCTGATGCCACTTCCCTGTTCCCTGCCTGTCTCCTACCCCTACACACAAACACACACTCCTGATGCCCCTTCCCTATTACCTGCCTCAATCCTGTCCCTACACAGACACAGACACACACACTCCTGAAGCCCCTTCCCTATTCTTTGCCTCACTCCTGTCCCTACACACACAATCACACACACACAGACAGACACACATACACAGCCCTGATGCCCATTGTCTATTCCCTGCCTCATTCCTGTCCCTACACAGACACACACACTTCTGAAGCCCCATCCCTATTCCCTGCCTCTTTCCTACCCCTACACAAACCCACACACACACTGCTTAAGTCTGTTCCCTATCCCCAGCCTCACTCCTGTCCCTACACACACACACACACACACACACACACGCACACACACTCCTGAAGTCCCATCCCTATTCCCTGCGTCACTCCTGCACCTCCCCCCACAAACTCCTGAAGCCCTTTCCCTAATCACTGCCTCACTCCTGCCACTATACACACATACACACACAGACATACACGGCTGAAGCATCTTCTATATTCTCTGCCTAACTCTTGCCCCTACAAAATACACACACACTCCTGATCCAATTCCCTATTCCCTAACTCTTGCCCTTACAAGCACACACACACACACACACACACTCCTGCTGCCATTGCCTATTCCCTGCTTCATTCCTGTCCTCCCCCACACACTCCTCAAGCCAATTCCCCATTCCCTGCCTCAGTCCTGTCCCTACACACACACACAGACCCACACACACACACACACACACACTCCTGAAGTCCCATCCCTATTCCCTGCCTCACTACTGGCCTTACACACACACTCACACATAAGCATACACAGTCCTGATGCCGATTCCCTATTCCCTGCCTCACTCTTGTCCTTACAAACACACACACACACACACACACACACACACAATCATACACACTCCTGATGCCCATTCCCTATTTCCTGACTCACTCCTGCCCCAACAGACACATACACACACACACACACACACCTGATGCCCATTCCCTATTCCCTGCCCCACTCCTGTCCCTACACAGACACAGACACACACACTCGTGAAGCCCCTTCCCTATTCTTTGCCTCACTCCTGTCCCTACACACACAATCACACACACACAGACAGACACGCATACAGAGCCCTGATGCCCATTGTCTATTCCCTGCCTCATTCCTGTCCCTACACAGACACGCACACACTTCTGAAGCCCCATCCCTATTCCCTGCCTCTTTCCTACCCCTACACAAACCCACACACACACACACACACACACACACACACACACACACACTCCTGAAGTTTGTTCCCTATCCCCAGACTCTCTCCTGTCCCTACACACACACACATACACACACACACCCCCCTGAAGTCCCATCCCTATTCCCTGCCTCACTCCTGCACCTCCCCCCAAAAACCCCTGAAGCCCTTTCCCTATTCACTGCCTCACTTTTGACCTTTCACTCTCTCTCTCTCTCTCTCTCTCTGTCTCTCATTATCTCTATCTCTATCACTCACCAATGCCCTTCCCCATTCCCTGCCTCACTCTTTCCTCAACACACAAACACACAAACCAATTCCCAATCCCAATTGCCTGCCCCACACCTGCATACACACAATAAACTGAAGAAGCCCCTTCCCTAATCCCTGCCACACTCCTGCCCCTACACACACCCACACACACACTCCTGATGCCACTTCCCTGTTCCCTGCCTCTCTCCTACCCCTACACACAAACACACACTCCTGATGCCCCTTCCCTATTACCTGCCTCACTCCTGTCCCTACACAGACACAGACACACACACTCCTGAAGCCCCTTCCCTATTCTTTGCCTCACTCCTGTCCCTACACACACAATCACACACACACAGACAGACACGCATACACAGCCCTGATTCCCATTGTCTATTCCCTGCCTCATTCCTGTCCCTACACAGACACACACACTTCTGAAGTCCCATCCCTATTCCCTGCCTCTTTCCTACCCCTACACAAACCCACACACACACACTCCTGAAGTCTGTTCCCTATTCCCTGCCTCACTCCTGCCCGTACACAGACACACTCATGAAGCCCCATCTCTATTCCCTGCGTCACTCCTGTCTCTACACACAAAGAAACACATACACACACGAATACACACTCCTGATGCCCATTCCCTATTCCCTGCCTCACTCCTGCCGCTAAACACACACACACACACACACACACACACACACACTCCTGATGCGCATTGCCTATTCCCTGCCTCACTCCTGTCCCTACACACACACACACACACACACACACTCCTGATGCCCATTCCCTATTCCCTGCCTCACTTTTGTCCCGACACACACACGCATACACACACACACACACACTCCTGATGCCACTTCCTTATTCCCTGCCTCTCTCTTACCCCTACACACACACACACACACACACTCCTGAAGTCCCATCCATATTCCCTGCCTCACTCCTGTCCCTTCACACACGCATACCAACACGCACACACACTCCAGAAGCCCCTTCCCTATTCCCTCCTCCCTCCTATCCCTACACACACACAATCACACACATACACACTCCTGTTGCCCATTCCCTAATCTCTTCCTAACTCCAGTTTCTACACACAGTCAGACACACACACACACACACTCCGATGCCCATTGCCTATTCCCTGCCTCACTCCTGTCCCTTTACACACACACACACACACACAGAATCCTGATGCCCATTGCCTATTCCCTGCCTCACTCCTGTCCCAACACACACACACACTCCTGATGCCCATTGCCTATTCCTTGCCTCAATCCTATCCCTACACACACATACACAAACATATTCCTAATGCACATTCCCTATTCCCTGCCTCACTCTTGTCCCCAGCCCACACACATTCCTGAAGTCCCATCGCTATTCCCTGCCTCACTACTGGCCTGACACACACACTCAAACATAAGCATACACAGTCCTGATGCCGATTCCCTATTCCCTGCCTCACTCTTGTCCTTACAAACACACACACACACACACACACACTTCTGAATCCCCATCCCTATTCCCTGCCCCACTCCTGTCCCTACACAGACACAGACACAAACGCTCCTGAAGCCCCTTCAATAGTCTTTGCCTCAATCCTGTCCCTACACACACAATCACACACACACAGACAGACAGACACGCATAGACAACCCTGATGCCCATTGTCTATTCCCTGCCTCATTCCTGTCCCTACACAGACACACACACACTTCTGAAGCCCCATCCCTATTCCCTGCCTTTTTCCTACCCCTACACAAACACACACACGCAAACACACACACACACACTCCTGAAGTCTGTTCCCTATTCTCAGCCTCACTCCTGTCCCTACACACACATACACACATACTCCTGAAGTCCCATCCCTATTCCCTGCCTCACTCCTGCACCTCCCCCCACAAACTCCTGAAGCCCTTTCCCTATTTACTGCCTCACTTTCTCTCTCTCTCTCTCTCTCTCTCTCTCTCTCTCTCTCTCTCTCTCTCTCGCTGTCTGTCTCTCACTATCTCTATCTCTATCACTCACCAATGCCCTTCCCCATTCCCTGCCTCACTCTTTCCTCAACACACACACACACACACAAACACAATTCCCAATCCCAATTGCCTGCCCCACACCTGCATACACACAATACACTGAAGAAGCCCCTTCCCTAATCCCAGCCACACTCCTGCCCCTAAACACACACACACACACAAACACACACACACTCCTGATGCCACTTCCCTGTTCCCTGCCTGTCTCCTACCCCTACACACACACACACACACACACAAACACACTCCTGATGCCACTTCCCTATTCCTTGCCTCACTCCTGTCCCTACACACACAAACACACACACAAACACAGAGACACACATTCACACCCATGATGACCATTGTCTATTCCCCGCCTTACTCCTGTCCCTACACACACACACACACACACACACACACACACAAACACTCCAGGAGCCCCTTCCCTATTCCCTGCCTCCCTCCTGTCCCTACACACACACACACACGCATACACAATCCTGGTGCCTATTCCCTATGCTCTGCCTCACTCCTGATCCTACACACACACACACACACTCTCTCTCTCTCTCTCTCTCTCTCTCTCTCTCTCTCTCTCTCTCTCTCTCTCTCTCTGTCTCTCTCTCCTTATGCCCATTGCTCATGCCCTGTCTTACTCCTGTCCCTATACACACACACACACACACAAACACACACACTCCTGATGCCCATTCCCTATTCCCTGCCTCACTCCTGTCCCTACATACGCACACACACAAACACACCTTCATGATGCCATTTCCCTATTCCCTGCCTCACTCCTTTCCCTACAAACACAAACACACACACACATAGACACGCATTCACACCCCTGATGACCATTGCCTATTCCCTGCCTCACTTTTGTCCCTACACACACACACACACACACACTCAAGATGCCCCTTCCCTATTCCCTGCCTCCCTCCTGTACCTACACACACACACACACACGCATACACACTCCTGCTGCCCATTCCCTGTTCTCTGCCTCTCTCCTGATCCCACACACACTCAAACACACACAAACTCCTGGTACACATTGCCTATTCCCTGCCTCACTCCTGTCCCTACACACACACACAAACACACACACACACACACACACACACACTCCTGAAGCCCCTTCCCTATTCCCTGCCTCACTCCTGCCACTATACACACAGACACACACAGACATACACGGCTGAAGCATCTTCTATATTCCCTGCCTCACTCTTGCCCCTACAAAATACACACACACTCCTGATCCAATTCCCTATTCCCTAACTCTTGCCCTTACAAGCACACACACACACACACACACACACACACACACTCCTGCTGCCATTGCCTATTCCCTGCTTCATTCCTGTCCTCCCCCACACACTCCTCAAGCCAATTCCCCATTCCCTGCCTCAGTCCTGTCCCTACACACACACACAGACCCACACACACACACACACACACACACTCCTGAAGTCCCATCCCTATTCCCTGCCTCACTACTGGCCTTACACACACACTCACACATAAGCATACACAGTCCTGATGCCGATTCCCTATTCCCTGCCTCACTCTTGTCCTTACAAACACACACACACACACACACACAATCATACACACTCCTGATGCCCATTCCCTATTTCCTGACTCACTCCTGCCCCAACAGACACATACACACACACACACACACACCTGATGCCCATTCCCTATTCCCTGCCCCACTCCTGTCCCTACACAGACACAGACACACACACTCGTGAAGCCCCTTCCCTATTCTTTGCCTCACCCCTGTCCCTACACACACAATCACACACACACAGACAGACACGCATACACAGCCCTGATGCCCATTGTCTATTCCCTGCCTCATTCCTGTCCCTACACAGGCACGCACACACTTCTGAAGCCCCATCCCTATTCCCTGCCTCTTTCCTACCCCTACACAAACCCCCACACACACTAACACACACACACACACACTTCTGAAGTTTGTTCCCTATCTCCAGCCTCACTCCTGTCCCTACACACACACACACACACACACACACACACACACTCCTGAAGTCCCATCACTATTCCCTGCCTCACTCCTGCACCTCCCCCAAAAAACCCCTGAAGCCCTTTCCCTATTCACTGCCTCACTTTTGACCTTTCTCTCTCTCTCTCTCTCTCTCTCTCTCTCTCTCTCTCTCTCTCTCTCTCTCTCTCTCTCTCTCTGTCTCTCACTATCTCTATCTCTATCACTCACCAATGCCCTTCCCCATTCCCTGCCTCACTCTATCCTCAACACACACACGCACAAACCAATTCCCAATCCCAATTGCCTGCCCCACACCTGCATACACACAATACACTGAAGAAGCCCCTTCCCTAATCCCTGCCACACTCCTGCCACTACACACACACACACACACACACACACACACACTCCTGATGCCACTTCCCTATTCCCTGCCTGTCTCCTACCCCTACACACAAACACACACTCCTGAAGCCCCTTCCCTATTCTTTGCCTCACTCCTGTCCCTACACACACAATCACACACACACAGACAGACACGCATACACAGCCCTGATGCCCATTGTCTATTCCTTGCCTCATCCCTGTCCCTACACAGACACACACACTTCTGAAGCCCCATCCCTATTCCCTGCCTCTTTCCTACCCCTACACAAACCCCCCCACACACACTCCTGAAGTCTGTTCCCTATCCCCAGCCTCACTCCTGTCCCTACACACACACACACACACACACGCACTCCTGAAGTCCCATGCCTATTCCCTGCCTCACTCCTGCACCTCCCCCCAAAAATTCCTGAAGCCCTTTCCCTAATCACTGCCTCACTTTTGACCTTTCTCTCTCTCTCTCTCTCTCTCTCTCTCTCTCTCTCTCTCTCTCTCTCTCTCTCTCTGTCTCTAACTATCTCTATCTCTATCACTCACCAATGCCCTTCCCCATTCCCTGCCTCACTCTTTCCTCAACACACACACATAAACACAATTCCCAATGCCAATTGCCTGCCCCACACCTGCATACACACAATACACTGAAGAAGCCCCTTCCCTAATCCCTGCCACACTCCTGCCCCTACACACACACACACACACACACACACTCCTGATGCCACTTCCCTGTTCCCTGCCTGTCTCCTACCCCTACACACACACACACACACAAACACACTCCTGATGCCACTTCCCTGTTCCTTGCCTCACTCCTGTCCCTACACACACAAACACAGAGACACACATTCACACCCCTGATGACCATTGTCTATTCCCCGCCTTACTCCTGTCCCTACAAACACACACACACACACACACACACACACCAGGAGCCCCTTCCCTATTCCCTGCCTCCCTCCTGTCCCTACACACACACACACACACACACGCATACACAATCCTGGTGCCCATTCCCGATGCTCTGCCTCACTCCTGATCCAACACACACACACACACACTCTCTCACTCTCCTTATGCCCATTGCTCATGCCCTGTCTTACTCCTGTCCCTATACACACACACACACAAACACACACACTCCTGTTGCCATTGCCTATTGCCTGCCTAAATCCTGTCCCTACGCACACACACACTCCTGATGCCCATTCCCTATTCCCTGCCTCACTCCTGTCCCTACATACGCACAGACACTCCTGATGCCACTTCCCTATTCCCTGCCTCTCTCCTACCCCTACACACACACACACACAAACACACCTTCATGATGCAACTTCCCTATTCCCTGCCTCACTCCTGTCCCTACAAACACACACACACAAACACATAGACACGCATTCACACCCCTGATGACCATTGTCTATTCCCTGCCTCACTTTTCTCCCTACACACACACACACACACACAGACACACACACTCAAGATGCCCCTTCCCTGTTCCCTGCCTCCCTCCTGTACCTACACACACACACACACGCATACACAATCCTGGTGCCCATTCCCTATGCTCTGCCTCACTCCTGATCCTACACACACACACACGCACACACACACTCCTTATGCCCATTGCTCATTCCCTGTCTTACTCCTGTCCCTATACACACACACACACAAACATACACACTCCTGATGCCCATTGCCTATTCCCTGCCTAAATCCTGTCCCTATGCACACACACACTCCTGATGCCCATTCCCTATTCCCTGCCTCACTCCTGTCCCTACACACACACACACACACACACAAACACACATTCATGATGCCACTTCCCTATTCCCTGCCTCACTCCTGTCCCTACAAACACACACACACACATACACACACAAACACATAGGCATGTATTCACACCCTTGATGACCATTGTCTATTCCCTGCCTCCCTCCTGTCCCTACACACAAACACACACACACTCAAGATGCCCCTTCCCTATTCCCTGCCTCCCTCCTGTACCTACACACACACACGCATACACACTCCTGGTGCCCATTCCCTGTTCTCTGCCTCTCTCCTGATCCTACACACACTCACACACACACACACACACACACACACAAACTCCTGAAGCCCCTTCTCTATTCCCTGCCTCAATATTTTCCCTATGCACACACAAACACACAGACACACGCATACAAATTTTTGATGCACATTCCCTATTCCGTGCCTCACTCCAGTCCCTACACACACACACACACACACACACACACTGCTGAAGCCCCTTCCCTATTCTCTGCTCCACTCCTGTCCCTACACACACACACACACACACACGCACACACACTCCTGATGCCCATTCCCTATTCCCTGACTCACTTCAGACCCTTCTCTCTCTCTCTCTCTCTCTCTCTCTCTCTCTCTTTCTCTCTCTCTCTGTCTCTCACTATCTCTATCTCTATCACTCACCAATGCCCTTCCCCATTCCCTGCCTCACTCTTTCCTCAACACACACACACACACAAACACAATTCCCAATCCCAATTGCCTGCCCCACACCTGCATACACACAATACACTGAAGAAGCCCCTTCCCTAATCCCTGCCACACTCCTGCCCCTACACACACACACACACACACACACACACTCCTGATGCCACTTCCCTGTTCCCTGCCTGTCTCCTACACCTACACACACACACACACAAACACACTCCTGATGCCACTTCCCTATTCCTTGCCTCACTCCTGTCCCTACACACACAAACACACACACAAACACAGAGACACACATTCACACCACTGATGACCATTGCCTATTCCCCGCCTTACTCCTGTCCCTACACACACACACACACACACACACACACACTCCAGGAGCCCCTTCCCTATTGGCTGCCTCCCTCCTGTCCCTACACACACACACACACACAAACACACCTTAATGATGCCACTTTCCTATTCCCTGCCTCACTCCTGTCCCTACAAACACACACACAAACACATAGACACGCATTCACACACCTGATGACCATTGTCTATTGCCTGCCTCACTTTTGTGCCTACACACACACACACACACACACACTCAAGATGCCCCTTCCCTGTTCCCTGCCTGTCTCCTACACCTACACACACACACACACAAACACACTCCTGATGCCACTTCCCTATTCCTTGCCTCACTCCTGTCCCTACACACACAAACACACACACAAACACAGAGACACACATTCACACCACTGATGACCATTGCCTATTCCCAGCCTTACTCCTGTCCCTACACACACACACACACACACACACACACACACACACTCCAGGAGCCCCTTCCCTATTGGCTGCCTCCCTCCTGTCCCTACACACACACACACACACAAACACACCTTAATGATGCCACTTCCCTATTCCCTGCCTCACTCCTGTCCCTACAAACACACACACAAACACAGAGACACACATTCACACCCGTGATGACCATTGCCTATTCCCCGCATTACTCCTGTCCGAACACACACACACACACACACACACTGGAAGTCCCACCCCTATTCCCTCCCTCACTCCTGTCCCTACACACATGCACACACACACACACACACACACTCCAGGAGCCCATTCCCTATTCCCTGCCTCCCTCCTGTCCCTACACACACACACACACAAACACACCTTCATGATGCCACTTCCCTATTCCCTGCCTCACTCCTGTCCCTACAAACACACACACACAAACACATAGACACGCATTCACACCCCTGATGACCATTGTCTATTCCCTGCCTCACTTTTGTCCCTACACACACACACACACACACACACACACACACACACTCAAGATGCCCCTTCCCTATTCCCTGCCTCCCTCGTGTACCTACACACACACACACACGCATACACACTCCTGGTGCCCATTCCCTGTTCTCGGCCTCTCTCCTGATCCTACACACACTCACACACACACAAACCCCTGGTACACATTGCCTATTCCCCGCCTCACTCCTGTCCCTACACACACACACACACACACTCCTGAAGCCCCTTCCCTATTCCCTGCCTCACTCCTGCCACTATACACACAGACACACACAGACATACACGGCTGAAGCATCTTCTATATTCCCTGCCTCACTCTTGCCCCTACAAAATACACACACACTCCTGATCCAATTCCCTATTCCCTAACTCTTGCCCTTACAAGCACACACACACACACACACACACACACTCCTGCTGCCATTGCCTATTCCCTGCTTCATTCCTGTCCCCCCCTACACACACACACTCCTCAAGCCAATTCCCCATTCCCTGCCTCAGTCCTGTCCCTACACACACACACAGACACACACACACACACTCCTGAAGTCCCATCCCTATTCCCTGCCTCACTACTGGCCTTACACCCACACTCACACATAAGCATACACAGTCCTGATGCCGATTCCCTATTCCCTGCCTCACTCCTGCCACTATACACACAGAAACACACAGACATACACGGCTGAAGCATCTTCTATATTCCCCGCCTCACTCTTGCCCCTACAAAATACACACACACTCCTGATCCAATTCCCTATTCCCTAACTCTTGCCCTTACAAGCACACACACACACACACACACACACACACACACACACACTCCTGCTGCCATTGCCTATTCCCTGCTTCATTCCTGTCCCCCCCCCCCACACACACTCCTCAAGCCAATTCCCCATTCCCTTCCTCAGTCCTGTCCCTACACACACACAGAGACACACACACACACACTCCTGAAGTCCCATCCCTATTCCCTGCCTCACTACTGGCCTTACACACACACTCACACATAAGCATACACAGTCCTGATGCCGATTCCCTATTCCCTGCCTCACTCTTGGCCTTACAAACACACAGACACACACACACACAAGCATACACATTCCTGATGCCCATTCCCTATTTCCTGATTCACTCCTGCCCCAACAGAGACACTCATACACACACACACACACACACACACACACACTTCTGAATCCCCATCCCTATTCCCTGCCCCACTCCTGTCCCTACACAGACACAGACACACACACTCTTGAAGCCCCTTCAATATTCTTTGCCTCAATCCTGTCCCTACACACAGAATCACACACACACAGACAGACAGACACGCATAGACAACCCTGATGCCCATTGTCTATTCCCTGCCTCATTCCTGTCCCTACACAGACACACACACACTTCTGAAGCCCCATCCCTATTCCCTGCCTTTTTCCTAACCCTACACAAATACACACACGCAAACACACACACACACTCCTGAAGTCTGTTCCCTATTCCCTGCCTCACTCCTGCACCTCCCCCCACAAACTCCTGAAGCCCTTTCCCTATTTACTGCCTCACTTTTGATCTCTCTCTCTCTCTCTCTCTCTCTCTCTCTCTCTCTCTCTCTCTCTCTCTCTCTCTCTCTCGCCGTCTGTCTCTCACTATCTCTATCACTCACCAATGCCCTTCCCCTTTCCCTGCCTCACTCTTTCCTCAACACACACACACACACAAACACAATTCCCAATCCAATTGCCTGCCACACACCTGCATACACACAATACACTGAAGAAGCCCCTTCCCTAATCCGTGCCACACTCCTGCCCCTACACACACACACACAAACATACACACACACACTCTCCTGATGCCACTTCCCTGTTCCCTGCCTGTCTCCTACCCCTACACACACACACACAAACACACTCCTGATGCCACTTCCCTATTCCTTGCCTCACTCCTGTCCCTACACACACAAAAATACAGAGACACAATTTCACACCCCTGATGACCATTGCCTATTCCCCGCCTTACTCCTGTCCCTACACACACACACACACACACACACACACACACACACACACTGGAAGTCCCACCCCTATTCCCTCCCTCCCTCCTGTCCCTACACACACACACACACAAACACACCTTCATGATGCCACTTCCCTATTCCCTGCCTCACTCCTGTCCCTACAAACACACACACAAACACATAGACACGCATTCACACCCCTGATGACCATTGTCTATTCCCTGCCTCACTTTTGTCCCTACACACACACACACACACACACACTCAAGGTGCCCCTTTCCTATTCCCTGCCTCCCTCGTATACCTACACACACACACACACACACATACACACTCCTGGTGCCCATAACCTGTTCTCTGCCTCTCTCCTGATCCTACACACACTCACACACACACAAACTCCTGGTACACATTGCCTATTCCACACCTCACTCCTGTCCCTACACACACACACACACACACACACACACACACACACTCCTGAAGACCTTCCCTATTCCCTGCCGCACTCCTGCCACTATACACACAGACACACACGGCTGAAGCATCTTCTATATTCCCTGCCTCACTCTTGCCCCTACAAAATACACACACACTCCTGATCCTATTCCCTAACTCTTGCCCTTACAAGCACACACACACACACACACACACACATACACACACTCCTGCTGCCATTGCCTATTCCCTGCTTCATTCCTGTCCCTGCCCGCATACACACACTCCTCAAGCCAATTCCCCATTCCCTGCCTCACTCCTGTCCCTACACACACACACAGACACACACACACACACACTCATGATGTCCCATCCCTATTCCCTGCCTCACTACTGGCCTTACACCCACACTCACACATAAGCATACACAGTCCTGATGCCGATTCCCTATTCCCTGCCTCACTCCTGCCACTATACACACAGAAACACACAGACATACATGGCTGAAGCATCTTCTATATTCCCCGCCTCACTCTTGACCCTACAAAATACACACACACTCCTGATCCAATTCCCTATTCCCTAACTCTTGCCCTTACAAGCACACACACACACACACACACACACTCCTGCTGCCATTGCCTATTCCCTGCTTCATTCCTGTCCCCCCCCCCACACACACACACTCCTCAAGCCAATTCCCCATTCCCTTCCTCAGTCCTGTCCCTACACACACACACAGACACACGCACACACACACACTCCTGAAGTCCCATCCCTATTCCCTGCCTCACTACTGGCCTTACACACACACTCACACATAAGCATACACAGTCCTGATGCCGATTCCCTATTCCCTGCCTCACTCTTGTCCTTACAAACATACAGACACACACACACACACACACACAAGCATACACGTTCCTGATGCCCATTCCCTATTTCCTGACTCACTCCTGCCCCAACAGAGACACACATACACACACACACACACTTCTGAATCCCCATCCCTATTCCCTGCCCCACTCTTGTCCCTACACAGACACAGACACACACACTCCTGAAGCCCCTTCAATATTCTTTGCCTCAATCCTGTCCCTACACACACAATCACACACACACAGACAGACATACACGCATAGACAACCCTGATGCCCATTGTCTATTCCCTGCCTAATTCCTGTCCCTACACAGACACACACACACTTCTGAAGCCCCATCCCTATTCCCTGCCTTTTTCCTACCCCTACACAAACACACACACGCAAACACACACACACACACACACACACTCCTGAAGTCTGTTCCCTATTCTCAGCCTCACTCCTGTCCCTACACACACATACTCCTGAAGTCCCATCCCTATTCCCTGCCTCATTCCTGCACCTCCCCCCACAAACTCCTGAAGCCCTTTCCCTATTTACTGCCTCACTTTCTCTCTCTCTCTCTCTCTCTCTCTCTCTCTCTCTCTCTCTCTCTCTCTCTCTCTGTCTCTCTCTCTCTCGCTGTCTGTCTCACACTATCTCTATCTCTATCAGTCACCAATGCCTTCCCCATTCCCTGCCTCACTCTTTCCTCAACACACCCACACACACAAACACAATTCCCAATCCCAATTGCCTGCCCCACACCTGCATACACACAATACACTGAAGAAGCCCCTTCCCTAATCCCTGCCACACTCCTGCCCCTACACACACACACACACACACACACACACTCCTGATGCCACTTCCCTGTTCCCTGCCTGTCTCCTACACCTACACACACACACACACACACACACAAACACACTCCTGATGCCACTTCCCTATTCCCTGCCTTCCTCCTGTCCCTACACACACACACACACACGCATACACAATCCTGGTGCCCATTCCCTATGCTCTGCCTCACTCCTGATCCTACACACACACACACTCTCTCTCTCTCCTTATGCCCATTGCTCATGCCCTGTCTTACTCCTGTCCTTATACACACACACAAACACACACACTCCTGATGCCCATTGCCTATTGCCTGCCTAAATCCTGTCCCTACGCACACACACACTCCTGATGCCATTCCCTATTCCCTGCCTCACTCCTGTCCCTAGATACGCACACACACTCCTGATGCCACTTCCCTATTCCCTGCCTCTCTACTACCCCTACACACACACACAAACACACCTTCATGATGCCACTTCCCTATTCCCTGCCTCCCTCCTGTCCCTACAAACACACACACACAAACACATAGACACGCATTCACACCCCTGATGACCATTGTCTATTCCCTGCCTCACTTTTGTCCCTACACACACACACACACACACACACACTCAAGATGCCCCTTCCATATTCCCTGCCTCCCTCCTGTACCTACACACACTCACACACGCATACACACTCCTGGTGCCCATTCCCTGTTCTCTGCCTCTCTCCTGATCCTACACACACTCACACACACAAACTCATGGTACACATTGCCAATTTCCTGCCTCACTACTGCCACTATACACACAGACACACACAGACATACACGGCTGAAGCATCTTCTATATTCCCTGCCTCACTCTTGCCCCTACAAAATACACACACACTCCTGATCCAATTCCCTATTCCCTAACTCTTGCCCTTAGAAGCACACACACACACACACACACACACTCCTGCTGCCATTGCCTATTCCCTGCTTCATTCCTGTCCGTACCCCCCCCACACACACACACACTCCTCAAGCCAATTCCCCATTCCCTGCCTCAGTCCTGTCCCTACACACACACCGACACACACACATACACACACACACTCCTGTTGACCCTTCTCTACCCTGTCTCACTCCTGCCCCTACACACACACACATACACACACACACACACACACACTACTGATGCCCTTCCCTATTCCCTGCCTCTCTCCTGCCCCTACACACACACACACACATTCCTGAAGCCCCTGCCCTATTCCCTGCCTCACTCCTGCCCGTACACAGACACACTCATGAAGACCCATCTCTATTCCCTGCGTCACTCCTGTCTCTACACACAAAGAAACACATACACACACGGATACACACTCCTGATGCCACTTCCCTATTCCTTGCCTCACTCCTGTCCCTACACACACAAACACACACACAAACACAGAGACACACATTCACACCCCTGATGACCATTGCCTATTCCCCGCCTTACTCCTGTCCCTACACACACACACACACACACACACACACACACACTGGAAGTCCCACCCCTATTCCCTCCCTCAATCCTGTCCCTACACACATGCACACACACACACACACACACACACACTCCAGGAGCCCCTTCCCTATTCCCTGCCTCCCTCCTGTCCCTACACACACACACACACAAACACACCTTCATGATGCCACTTCCCTATTCCCTGCCTCACTCCTGTCCCTACAAACACACACACAAACACATAGACACGCATTCACACCCCTGATGACCATTGTCTATTCCCTGCCTCACTTTTGTCCCTACACACACACACACACACACACACACACACACGCAAGATGCCCCTTCCCTATTCCCTGCCTCCCTCCTGTACCTACACACACACACACACACACACGCATACACACTCCTGGTGCCCATTCCCTGTTCTCGGCCTCTCTCCTGATCCTACACACACTCACACACACACAAACTCCTGGTACACAGTGCCTATTCCCCGCCTCACTCCTGTCCCTACACACACACACACACACACACAAACACACACTCCTGAAGCCCCTTCCCTATTCCCTGCCGCACTCCTGCCACTATACACACAGACACACACAGACATACACGGCTGAAGCATCTTCTATATTCCCTGCCTCACTCTTGCCCCTACAAAATACACACACACTCCTGATCCAATTCCCTATTCCCTAACTCTTGCCCTTACAAGCACACACACACACACACACACACACACTCCTGCTGCCATTGCCTATTCCCTGCTTCATTCCTGTCCCCCCCCCCCGCACACACACACTCCTCAAGCCAATTCCCCATTCCTGCCTCAGTCCTGTCCCTACACACACACACAGACACACACACACACACACACACTCCTGAAGTCCCATCCCTATTCCCTGCCTCACTACTGGCCTTACACCCACACTCACACATAAGCATACACAGTCCTGATGCCGATTCCCTATTCCCTGCCTCACTCCTGCCACTATACACACAGAAACACACAGACATACACGGCTGAAGCATCTTCTATATTCCCCGCCTCACTCTTGCCCCTACAAAATACACACACACTCCTGATCCAATTCCCTATTCCCTAACTCTTGCCCTTGCAAGCACACACACACACACACACACACACACACTCCTGCTGCCATTGCCTATTCCCTGCTTCATTCCTGTCCCCCCCCCCCACACACACACACTCCTCAAGCCAATTCCCCATTCCCTTCCTCAGTCCTGTCCCTACACACACACACAGACACACACACACACACACACACTCCTGAAGTCCCATCCCTATTCCCTGCCTCACTACTGGCCTTACACACACACTCACACATAAGCATACACACTCCTGATGCCGATTCCCTATTCCCTGCCTCACTCTTGTCCTTAGAAACACACAGACACACACACACACACACACACACACAAGCACACACATTCCTGATGCCCATTCCCTATTTCCTGACTCACTCCTGCCCCAACAGAGACACACATACACACACACACACACTTCTGAATCCCCATCCCTATTCCCTGCCCCACTCCTGTCCCTACACAGACACAGACACACACACTCCTGAAGCCCCTTCAATATTCTTTGCCTCAATCCTGTCCCTACACACACAATCACACACACACAGACAGACAGACACGCATAGACAACCCTGATGCCCATTGTCTATTCCCTGCCTCATTCCTGTCCCTACACAGACACACACACACTTCTGAAGCCCCATCCCTATTCCCTGCCTTTTTCCTACCCCTACACGAACACACACACGCAAACACACACACACACACTCCTGAAGTCTGTTCCCTATTCTCAGCCTCACTCCTGTCCCTACACACACATACACACATACTCCTGAAGTCCCATCCCTATTCCCTGCCTCACTCTTGCACCTCCCCCCACAAACTCCTGAAGCCCTTTCCCTATTTACTGCCTCACTTTCTCTCACTGTCTCTCTCTCTCTCTCTCTCTCTCTCTCTCTCTCTCTCTCTCTCTCTCGCTGTCTGTCTCACACTATCTCTATCTCTATCACTCACCAATGCCCTTCCCCATTCCCTGCCTCACTCTTTCCTCAACACACACACACACACAAACACAATTCCCAATCCCAATTGCCTGCCCCACACCTGCATTCACACAATACACTGAAGAAGCCCCTTCCCTAATCCCTGCCACACTCCTGCCCCTACACACACACACACACACACACACACACACACACTCCTGATGCCACTTCCCTGTTCCCTGCCTGTCTCCTACCCCTACACACACACACACACACACACACACAAACACACTCCTGATGCCACTTCCCTATTCCTTGCCTCACTCCTGTCCCTAAACACACAAACACACACACAAACACAGAGACACACATTCACACCCCTGATGACCATTGTCTATTCCCCGCCTTACTCCTGTCCCTACACACACACACACACACACACACACACACTCTGGAAGTCCCACCCCTATTCCCTCCCTCACTCCTGTCTCTACACACAGGCACACACACACACACACTCCAGGAGCCCCTTCCCTATTCCCTGCCTCCCTCCTGTCCCTACACACACACACACACACATACACAATCCTGGTACCCATTCCCTATGCTCTGCCTCACTCCTGATCCTACACACACACACACACACACACACACACACTCTCTCTCTCATGCCCTGTCTTACTCCTGTCCTTATACACACACACACACACACACAAACACACACTCTCCTGATGCCCATTGCCTATTGCCTGCCTAAATCCTGTCCCTACGCACACACACACTCCTGATGCCCATTCCCTATTCCCTGCCTCACTCCTGTCCCTACATACGCACACACACTCCTGATGCCACTTCCCTATTCCCTGCCTCTCTACTACCCCTACACAAACACACCTTCATGATGCCACTTCCCTATTCCCTGCCTCCCTCCTGTCCCTACAAACACACACACACAAACACATAGACACGCATTCACACCCCTGATGACCATTGTCTATTCCCTGCCTCACTTTTGTCCCTACACACACACACACACACACACACTCAAGATGCCCCTTCCCTATTCCCTGCCTCCCTCCTGTACCTAAACACACACACGCATACACACTCCTGGTGCCCATTCCCTGTTCTCTGCCTCTCTCCTGATCCTACACACATTCACACACACAAACTCATGGTGCACATTGCCAATTTCCTGCCTCACTCCTGTCCCTACACACACACACACACACACACACACACACACTCCTGTAGCCCCTTCCCTATTCCCTGCCTCACTCCTGCCACTATACACACAGACACACACAGACATACACGGCTGAAGCATCTTCTATATTCCCTGCCTCACTCTTGCCCCTACAAAATACACACACACTCCTGATCCAATTCCCTATTCCCTAACTCTTGCCCTTACAAGCACCCACACACACACTCCTACTGCCATTGCCTATTCCCTGCTTCATTACTGTCCGTACCCCCCCACACACACACACCCACACACTCCTCAAGCCAATTCCCCATTCCCTTCCTCAGTCCTGTCCCTACACACACACCGACACACACACATACACACACACACTCCTGTTGACCCTTCTCTACCCTGCCTCACTACTGCCCCTACACACATACACATACACACACACACACACTACTGATGCCCCTTCCCTATTCCCTGCCTCTCTCCTTCCCCTACACACACACACACACACATTCCTGAAGCCCCTGCCCTATTCCCTGCCTCACTCCTGCCCGTACACAGACACACTCATGAAGCCCCATCTCTATTCCCTGCGTCACTACTGTCTCTACACACAAAGAAACACATACACACACGGATACACACTCCTGATGCCCATTCCCTATTCCCTGCCTCACTCCTGCCGCTAAACACACACACACACACACACACACACACTCCTGATGCCCATTCCCTATTCCCTGCCTCACTTTTGTCCCGACACACACACGCATACACACACACACACACACACACACACACTCCTGATGCCACTTCCCTATTCCCTGCCTCTCTCTTACCCCTACACACACACAGACACACTCCTGAAGCCCATCCCTATTCCCTACCTCTCTCTTACCCCCTACACACACACACACACACACCTGAAGCCCGTTCCCTATTCCCTGCCTCTCTCCTCTCTCTTCACACACACACTCACACACACACACACACACACACACACACCTGAATTCCCATCCCTATTCCCTGCCTCACTCCTGTCCCTGCACACACGCATACGAACACGCACACACACACTCCAGAAGCCCCTTCCCTATTCCCTCCTCCCTCTTATCCCTACACACACACAATGACACGCATACACACTCTTGTTGCCCATTCTCTAATCTCTGCCTAACTCCAGTTTCTACACACAGTCACACACACACACACACACTCCGATGCCCATTGCCTATTCCCTGCCTCATTCCTGTCCCTTTACACACACACACACACACACACACACACACAGACTCCTGATGCCCATTGCCTATTCCATGCTTCACTCCTGTCCCTACACACACACACACACACACACACACTCCTGATGCCCATTGCCTATTCCCTGCCTCAATCCTATCCCTACACACACATACACAAACATATTCATAATGCACATTCCCTATTCCCTGCCTCACTCCTGTCCCCCCCCACACACACTCCTGAAGTCCAATACCCTATTCCCTGCCTCACTACTGGCCTTACACACACACTCACACATAAGCACACACAGTCCTGATGCCGATTCCCTATTCCCTGCCTCACTCTTGCCCTTACAAACACACACACACACACACACACACACAAGCATACACATTCCTGATGCCCATTCCCTATTTCCTGACGCACTCCTGCCCCAACAGAGACACACACACACACACACACTCACACACTTCTGAATCCCCATCCCTATTCCCTGCCCCACTCCTGTCCCTACACAGACACAGACACACACACTCCTGAAGCCCCTTCAATATTCTTTGCCTCAATCCTGTCCATACACACACAATCACACACACACAGACAGACAGACACGCATAGACAACCCTGATGCCCATTGTCTATTCCCTGCCTCATTCCTGTCCCTACACAGACACACACACACTTCTGAAGCCCCATCCCTATTCCCTGCCTTTTTCCTACCCCTACACAAACACACACACGCAAACACACACACACACACTCCTGAAGTCTGTTCCCTATTCTCAGCCTCACTCCTGTCCCTACACACACATACACACATACTCCTGAAGTCCCATCCCTATTCCCTGCCTCACTCCTGCAACTCCCCCCACAAACTCCTGAAGCCCTTTCCCTATTTACTGCCTCACTTTCTCTCTCTCTCTCTCTCTCTCTCTCTCTCTCTCTCTCTCTCTCTCTCTCTCTCTCTCTCTCTCTCTCTCGCTGTCTGTCTCTCACTATCTCTATCTCTATCAATCACCAATGCCCTTCCCCATTCCCTGCCTCACTCTTTCCTCAACACACACACACACAAACACAATTCCCAATCCCAATTGCCTGTCCCACACCTGCATACACACAATACACTGAAGAAGCCCCTTCCCTAATCCCTGCCACACTCCTGCCCCTACACACACACACACACACACACACACTCCTGATGCCACTTCCCTGTTCCCTGCCTGTCTCCTACCCCTACACACACACACACACACACACACACAAACACACTCCTGATGCCACTTCCCTATTCCTTGCCTCACTCCTGTCCCTACACACACAAACACAGAGACACACATTCACACCCCTGATGACCATTGTCTATTCCCCGCCTTACTCCTGTCCCTACACACACACACACACACACTCTGGAAGTCCCACCCCTTTTCCCTCCCTCACTCC
>NC_134548.1:80285582-80295582 GCF_050624435.1 Tenrec ecaudatus
ACACGCAGGCACGCACACTCCTGATGCCCATTCCCTATTCCCTGACTCACTTCAGATCCTTCTCTCTCTCTCTCTCTCTCTCTCTCTCTCTCTCTCTCTCTCTCTCTCTCTCTCTCTCTCTCTCTTTCTCTCTCTCCTCTCTCTCACCATGCCCCTTCACCATTCCTTGCCTCACTCTTGACCCTACACACACACACAAACACAATTCCCAACCCAATTCCCTGCCTCACTCCTGCATACCCCCAATACACTGAAGAAGCCCCTTCCTGATACCCTGCCTCACTCCTGCATCTATACACACAGACACACACAGACATACACGGCTGAAGCATCTTCTATATTCCCTGCCTCACTCTTGCCCCTACAAAATACACACACACTCCTGATCCCATTCCCTATTCCCTAACTCTTGCCCTTACAAGCACACACACACACACACACACACACACACACACACACTCCTGCTGCCATTGCCTATTCCCTGCTTCATTCCTGTCCCCCCACACACACACTCATCAAGCCAATTCCCCATTCCCTGCCTCAGTCCTGTCCCTACACACACACAGACACACACACACACACACACACTCCTGAAGTCCCATCCCTATTCCCTGCCTCACTACTGGCCTTACACACACACTCACACATAAGCATACACAGTCCTGATGCCGATTCCCTATTCCCTGCCTCACTCTTGTCCTTACAAACAGACACATACACACACACACACACACAAGCATACACACTCCTGATGCTCATTCCCTATTTCCTGACTCACTCCTGCCCCAACAGACACACACACACACACACCTGATGCCCATTCCCTATTCCCTGCCCCACTCCTGTCCCTACACAGACACAGACACACACACTCGTGAAGCCCCTTCCCTATTCTTTGCCTCACTCCTGTCCCTACACACACACACACTCTGGAAGTCCCACCCCTATTCCCTCCCTCACTCCTGTCTCTACACACAGGCACACACACACACACACTCCAGGAGCCCCTTCCCTATTCCCTGCCTCCCTCCTGTCCCTACACACACACACACACACATACACAATCCTGGTGCCCATTCCCTATGCTCTGCCTCACTCCTGATCCTACACACACACACACACACACACACACACACACTCTCTCTCTCTCTCATGCCCTGTCTTACTCCTGTCCTTATACACACACACACACACAAACACACACTCTCCTGATGCCCATTGCCTATTGCCTGCCTAAATCCTGTCCCTACGCACACACACACTCCTGATGCCCATTCCCTATTCCCTGCCTCACTCCTGTCCCTACATACGCACACACACTCCTGATGCCACTTCCCTATTCCCTGCCTCTCTACTACCCCTACACAAACACACCTTCATGATGCCACTTCCCTATTCCCTGCCTCCCTCCTGTCCCTACAAACACACACACACAAACACATAGACACGCATTCACACATCTGATGACCATTGTCTATTCCCTGCCTCACTTTTGTCCCTACACACACACACACACACACACACACACTCAAGATGCCCCTTCCCTATTCCCTGCCTCCCTCCTGTACCTAAACACACACACGCATACACACTCCTGGTGCCCATTCCCTGTTCTCTGCCTCTCTCCTGATCCTACACACATTCACACACACAAACTCATGGTGCACATTGCCAATTTCCTGCCTCACTCCTGTCCCTACACACACACACACACACACACACACACTCCTGTAGCCCCTTCCCTATTCCCTGCCTCACTCCTGCCACTATACACACAGACACACACAGACATACACGGCTGAAGCATCTTCTATATTCCCTGCCTCACTCTTGCCCCTACAAAATACACACACACTCCTGATCCAATTCCCTATTCCCTAACTCTTGCCCTTACAAGCACCCACACACACACTCCTACTGCCATTGCCTATTCCCTGCTTCATTCCTGTCCGTACCCCCACACACACACACCCACACACTCCTCAAGCCAATTCCCCATTCCCTTCCTCAGTCCTGTCCCTACACACACACCGACACACACACATACACACACACACTCCTGTTGACCCTTCTCTACCCTGCCTCACTACTGCCCCTACACACATACACATACACACACACACACACTACTGATGCCCCTTCCCTATTCCCTGCCTCTCTCCTTCCCCTACACACACACACACACACATTCCTGAAGCCCCTGCCCTATTCCCTGCCTCACTCCTGCCCGTACACAGACACACTCATGAAGCCCCATCTCTATTCCCTGCGTCACTCCTGTCTCTACACACAAAGAAACACATACACACACGGATACACACTCCTGATGCCCATTCCCTATTCCCTGCCTCACTCCTGCCGCTAAACACACACACACACACACACACACACACACACTCCTGATGCCCATTCCCTATTCCCTGCCTCACTTTTGTCCCGACACACACACGCATACACACACACACACACACTCCTGATGCCACTTCCCTATTCCCTGCCTCTCTCTTACCACTACACACACACAGACACACTCCTGAAGCCCATCCCTATTCCCTACCTCTCTCTTACCCCCTACACACACACACAAACACACTCCTGAAGCCCGTTCCCTATTCCCTGCCTCTCTCCTCTCTCTTCACACACACACACACACACCTGAATTCCCATCCCTATTCCCTGCCTCACTCCTGTCCCTGCACACACGCATACGAACACGCACACACACACTCCAGAAGCCCCTTCCCTATTCCCTCCTCCCTCTTATCCCTACACACACACAATGACACGCATACACACTCTTGTTGCCCATTCTCTAATCTCTGCCTACCTCCAGTTTCTACACACAGTCACACACACACACACACTCCGATGCCCATTGCCTATTCCCTGCCTCATTCCTGTCCCTTTACACACACACACACACACACACACACACACAGACTCCTGATGCCCATTGCCTATTCCATGCTTCACTCCTGTCCCTACACACACACACACACACACACACTCCTGATGCCCATTGCCTATTCCCTGCCTCAATCCTATCCCTACACACACATACACAAACATATTCATAATGCACATTCCCTATTCCCTGCCTCACTCCTGTCCCCCCCCACACACACTCCTGAAGTCCAATACCCTATTCCCTGCCTCACTACTGGCCTTACACACACACTCACACATAAGCACACACAGTCCTGATGCCGATTCCCTATTCCCTGCCTCACTCTTGCCCTTGCCCTTACAAACACACACACACACACACACACACACAAGCATACACATTCCTGATGCCCATTCCCTATTTCCTGACGCACTCCTGCCCCAACAGAGACACACACACACACACACACTCACACACTTCTGAATCCCCATCCCTATTCCCTGCCCCACTCCTGTCCCTACACAGACACAGACACACACACTCCTGAAGCCCCTTCAATATTCTTTGCCTCAATCCTGTCCATACACACACAATCACACACACACAGACAGACAGACACGCATAGACAACCCTGATGCCCATTGTCTATTCCCTGCCTCATTCCTGTCCCTACACAGACACACACACACTTCTGAAGCCCCATCCCTATTCCCTGCCTTTTTCCTACCCCTACACAAACACACACACGCAAACACACACACACACACACTCCTGAAGTCTGTTCCCTATTCTCAGCCTCACTCCTGTCCCTACACACACATACACACATACTCCTGAAGTCCCATCCCTATTCCCTGCCTCACTCCTGCACCTCCCCCCACAAACTCCTGAAGCCCTTTCCCTATTTACTGCCTCACTTTCTCTCTCTCTCTCTCTCTCTCTCTCTCTCTCTCTCTCTCTCTCTCTCTCTCTCTCGCTGTCTGTCTCTCACTATCTCTATCTCTATCAATCACCAATGCCCTTCCCCATTCCCTGCCTCACTCTTTCCTCAACACACACACACACAAACACAATTCCCAATCCCAATTGCCTGTCCCACACCTGCATACACACAATACACTGAAGAAGCCCCTTCCCTAATCCCTGCCACACTCCTGCCCCTACACACACACACACACACACACACACACACTCCTGATGCCACTTCCCTGTTCCCTGCCTGTCTCCTACCCCTACACACACACACACACACAAACACACTCCTGATGCCACTTCCCTATTCCTTGCCTCACTCCTGTCCCTACACACACAAACTCAGAGACACACATTCACACCCCTGATGACCATTGTCTATTCCCCGCCTTACTCCTGTCCCTACACACACACACACACACACTCTGGAAGTCCCACCCCTTTTCCCTCCCTCACTCCTGTCCCTACACACATGCACACACACACACACACTCCAGGATCCCCTTCCCTATTCCCTGCCTCCCTCCTGTACCTACACACACACACACACACGCATACACACTCCTGGTGCCCATTCCCTGTTCTCTGCCTCACTCCTGATCCTACACACACACACACACACACACACACTCTCCTTATGCCCATTGTTCATGCCCTGTCTTACTCGTGTCCCTATACACACACACACACACAAACACACACACTCCTGATGCCCATTGCCTATTGCCTGCCTAAATCCTGTCCCTATGCACACACACACTCCTGATGCCCATGCCCTAGTCCCTGCCTCACTCCTGTCCCTACATACGCACACACACTCCAGATGCCACTTCCCTATTCCCTGCCTCTCTCCTACCCCTACACACACACAAACACACCTTCATGATGCCACTTCCCTATTCCCTGCCTCACTCCTGTCCCTACAAACACACACACACAAACACATAGACACGCATTCACACCCCTGATGACCATTGTCTATTCCCTGCCTCACTTTTGTCCCTACACACACACACACACACACTCAAGATGCCCCTTCCCTATTCCCTGCCTCCCTCCTGTACCTACACACACACACGCATACACACTCCTGGTGCCCATTCCCTGTTCTCTGCCTCTCTCCTGATCCTACACACACTCACAAACACACAAACTCCTGGTACACATTGCCTATTCCCTGCCTCACTCCTGTCCCTACACACACACACACACACACACTCCTGAAGCCCCTTCCCTATTCCCTGCCTCACTCCTGTCCCTATGCACACACAAACACACAGACACACGCATACAAATTTTTGATGCCCATTCCTTATTCAGTGCCTCACTCCAGTCCCTACACACACGCACACACACACACACACACACACTGCTGAAGCCCCTTCCCTATTCTCTGCCTCACTCCTGTCCCTACACACACACACACACACACACACTCTCTCTCTCTCTCTCCTGATGCCCATTCCCTATTCCCTGACTCACTTCAGACCCTTCTCTCTCTCTCTCTCTCTCTCTCTCTCTCTCTCTCTCTCTCTCTCTCTCTCTCTCTCTTTCTCTCTCTCTCTGTCTCTCACCATGCCCCTTCCCCATTCCTTGCCTCACTCTTGCCCCTACACACACACACAAACACAATTCCCAACCCAATTCCCTGCCTCACTCCTGCATACCCCTAATACATTGAAGAAGCCCCTTCCTGATTCCCTGCCTCACTCATGCCCCTACAAACACACACACACACACACACACACCTGATGCCACTTCCCTATTCCCTGCCTCACTCCTGCCACTATACACACAGACACACACAGACATACACGGCTGAAGCATCTTCTATATTCCCTGCCTCACTCTTGCCCCTACAAAATACACACACACTCCTTATCCAATTCCCTATTCCCTAACTCTTGCCCTTACAAGCACACACACACACACACACACACACTCCTGCTGCCATTGCCTATTCCCTGCTTCATTCCTGTCCCCCCCACACACACACACTCCTCAAGCCAATTCCCCATTCCCTGCCTCAGTCCTGTCCCTACACACACACAGACACACACACACACACCCCTGAAGTCCCATCCCTATTCCCTGCCTCACTACTGGCCTTACGCACACACTCACACATAAGCATACACAGACCTGATGCCGATTCCCTATTCCCTGCCTCACTCATGTCCTTACAAACACACACACACACACACACAATCATACACACTCCTGATGCCCATTCCCTATTTCCTGACTCACTCCTGCCCCAACAGACACACACACACACACACACACACACCTGATGCCCATTCCCTATTCCCTGCCCCACTCCTGTCCCTACACAGACAGAGACACACACACTCCTGAAGCCCCTTCCCTATTCTTTGCCTCACTCCTGTCCCTACACACACAATCACACACACACAGACAGACACGCATACACAGCCCTGATGCCCATTGTCTATTCCCTGCCTCATTCCTGTCCCTACACAGACACACACACTTCTGAAGCCCCATCCCTATTCCCTGCCTCTTTCCTACCCCTACACAAACCCACACACACACTAACACACACACACACACACTCCTGAAGTCTGTTCCCTATCCCCAGCCTCACTCCTGTCCCTACACACACACACACACACACACACACACACTCCTGAAGTCCCATCCCTATTCCCTGCCTCACTCCTGCACCTCCCCCCACAAACTCCTGAAGCCCTTTCCCTATTCACTGCCTCACTTTTGACCTTTCTCTCTCTCTCTCTCTCTCTCTCTCTCTCTCTCTCTCTCTCTCTCTCTCTCTCTCTCTCTCTCTCTCTCTCTCTCTCTCTCTGTCTCTGTCTCTGTCTCTGTCTCTCACTATCTCTATCTCTATCACTCACCAATGCCCTTCCCCATTCCCTGCCTCACTCTTTCCTCAACACACACACACACAAACACAATTCCCAATCCCAATTGCCTGTCCCACACCTGCATACACACAATACACTGAAGAAGCCCCTTCCCTAATCCCTGCCACACTCCTGCCCCTACACACACACACACACACACACACACACACACTCCTGATGCCACTTCCCTGTTCCCTGCCTGTCTCCTACCCCTACACACACACACACACACACACACACACACACACAAACACACTCCTGATGCCACTTCCCTATTCCTTGCCTCACTCCTGTCCCTAAACACACAAACACACACACAAACACAGAGACACACATTCACACCCCTGATGACCATTGTCTATTCCCCGCCTTACTCCTGTCCCTACACACACACACACACACACACACACACACTCTGGAAGTCCCACCCCTATTCCCTCCCTCACTCCTGTCTCTACACACAGGCACACACACACACACACTCCAGGAGCCCCTTCCCTATTCCCTGCCTCCCTCCTGTCCCTACACACACACACACACACACACAATCCTGGTGCCCATTCCCTATGCTCTGCCTCACTCCTGATCCTACACACACACACACACACACACACACACTCTCTCTCTCTCTCTCTCATGCCCTGTCTTACTCCTGTCCTTATACACACACACACACAAACACACACTCTCCTGATGCCCATTGCCTATTGCCTGCCTAAATCCTGTCCCTACGCACACACACACTCCTGATGCCCATTCCCTATTCCCTGCCTCACTCCTGTCCCTACATACGCACACACACTCCTGATGCCACTTCCCTATTCCCTGCCTCTCTA
Source organism: Tenrec ecaudatus (assembly GCF_050624435.1). NCBI lineage: Eukaryota > Metazoa > Chordata > Mammalia > Afrosoricida > Tenrecidae > Tenrec > Tenrec ecaudatus. The sequence goes on from NC_134548.1 coordinate 80,293,163, forward strand.
CTACCCCTACACAAACACACCTTCATGATGCCACTTCCCTATTCCCTGCCTCCCTCCTGTCCCTACAAACACACACACACAAACACATAGACACGCATTCACACCCCTGATGACCATTGTCTATTCCCTGCCTCACTTTTGTCCCTACACACACACACACACACACACACACACTCCTGTAGCCCCTTCCCTATTCCCTGCCTCACTCCTGCCACTATACACACAGACACACACAGACATACACGGCTGAAGCATCTTCTATATTCCCTGCCTCACTCTTGCCCCTACAAAATACACACACACTCCTGATCCAATTCCCTATTCCCTAACTCTTGCCCTTACAAGCACCCACACACACACTCCTACTGCCATTGCCTATTCCCTGCTTCATTCCTGTCCGTACCCCCCCCCCACACACACACCCACACACTCCTCAAGCCAATTCCCCATTCCCTTCCTCAGTCCTGTCCCTACACACACACCGACACACACACATACACACACACACTCCTGTTGACCCTTCTCTACCCTGCCTCACTACTGCCCCTACACACATACACATACACACACACACACACTACTGATGCCCTTTCCCTATTCCCTGCCTCTCTCCTTCCCCTACACACACACACACACACATTCCTGAAGCCCCTGCCCTATTCCCTGCCTCACTCCTGCCCGTACACAGACACACTCATGAAGCCCCATCTCTATTCCCTGCGTCACTCCTGTCTCTACACACAAAGAAACACATACACACACGGATACACACTCCTGATGCCCATTCCCTATTCCCTGCCTCACTCCTGCCGCTAAACACACACACACACACACACACACACACTCCTGATGCCCATTCCCTATTCCCTGCCTCACTTTTGTCCCGACACACACACGCATACACACACACACACACACACACACACACTCCTGATGCCACTTCCCTATTCCCTGCCTCTCTCTTACCCCTACACACACACAGACACACTCCTGAAGCCCATCCCTATTCCCTACCTCTCTCTTACCCCCTACACACACACACACACACTCCTGAAGCCCGTTCCCTATTCCCTGCCTCTCTCCTCTCTCTTCACACACACACACACACACACACACCTGAATTCCCATCCCTATTCCCTGCCTCACTCCTGTCCCTGCACACACGCATACGAACACGCACACACACACTCCAGAAGCCCCTTCCCTATTCCCTCCTCCCTCTTATCCCTACACACACACAATGACACGCATACACACTCTTGTTGCCCATTCTCTAATCTCTGCCTAACGCCAGTTTCTACACACAGTCACACACACACACACACTCCGATGCCCATTGCCTATTCCCTGCCTCATTCCTGTCCCTTTACACACACACACACACACACACACACACACACACACAGACTCCTGATGCCCATTGCCTATTCCATGCTTCACTCCTGTCCCTACACACACACACACACACACACACTCCTGATGCCCATTGCCTATTCCCTGCCTCAATCCTATCCCTACACACACATACACAAACATATTCATAATGCACATTCCCTATTCCCTGCCTCACTCCTGTCCCCCCACACACACACTCCTGAAGTCCAATACCCTATTCCCTGCCTCACTACTGGCCTTACACACACACTCACACATAAGCACACACAGTCCTGATGCCGATTCCCTATTCCCTGCCTCACTCTTGCCCTTACAAACACACACACACACACACACAAGCATACACATTCCTGATGCCCATTCCCTATTTCCTGACGCACTCCTGCCCCAACAGAGACACACACACACACACACACACACACACACTTCTGAATCCCCATCCCTATTCCCTGCCCCACTCCTGTCCCTACAGAGACACAGACACACACACTCCTGAAGCCCCTTCAATATTCTTTGCCTCAATCCTGTCCATACACACACAATCACACACACACAGACAGACAGACACGCATAGACAACCCTGATGCCCATTGTCTATTCCCTGCCTCATTCCTGTCCCTACACAGACACACACACACTTCTGAAGCCCCATCCCTATTCCCTGCCTTTTTCCTACCCCTACACAAACACACACACGCAAACACACACACACACACACTCCTGAAGTCTGTTCCCTATTCTCAGCCTCACTCCTGTCCCTACACACACATACACACATACTCCTGAAGTCCCATCCCTATTCCCTGCCTCACTCCCGCACCTCCCCCCACAAACTCCTGAAGCCCTTTCCCTATTTACTGCCTCACTTTCTCTCTCTCTCTCTCTCTCTCTCTCTCTCTCTCTCTCTCTCTCTCTCTCTCTCGCTGTCTGTCTCTCACTATCTCTATCTCTATCAATCACCAATGCCCTTTCCCATTCCCTGCCTCACTCTTTCCTCAACACACACACACACAAACACAATTCCC
>NC_134548.1:80300582-80303082 GCF_050624435.1 Tenrec ecaudatus
CTGGAAGTCCCACCCCTATTCCCTCCCTCACTCCTGTCTCTACACACAGGCACACACACACACACACTCCAGGAGCCCCTTCCCTATTCCCTGCCTCCCTCCTGTCCCTACACACACACACACACACACACACATACACAATCCTGGTGCCCATTCCCTATGCTCTGCCTCACTCCTGATCCTACACACACACACACACACACACACACACACTCTCTCTCTCTCTCATGCCCTGTCTTACTCCTGTCCTTATACACACACACACACACAAACACACACTCTCCTGATGCCCATTGCCTATTGCCTGCCTAAATCCTGTCCCTACGCACACACACACTCCTGATGCCCATTCCCTATTCCCTGCCTCACTCCTGTCCCTACATACGCACACACACTCCTGATGCCACTTCCCTATTCCCTGCCTCTCTACTACCCCTACACAAACACACCTTCATGATGCCACTTCCCTATTCCCTGCCTCACTCCTGTCCCTACAAACACACACACACAAACACATAGACACGCATTCACACCCCTGATGACCATTGTCTATTCCCTGCCTCACTTTTGTCCCTACACACACACACACACACACACACACACACACTCAAGATGCCCCTTCCCTATTCCCTGCCTCCCTCCTGTACCTAAACACACACACGCATACACACTCCTGGTGCCCATTCCCTGTTCTCTGCCTCTCTCCTGATCCTACACACATTCACACACACAAACTCATGGTGCACATTGCCAATTTCCTGCCTCACTCCTGTCCCTACACACACACACACACACACACACACACACACACACACTCCTGTAGCCCCTTCCCTATTCCCTGCCTCACTCCTGCCACTATACACACAGACACACACAGACATACACGGCTGAAGCATCTTCTATATTCCCTGCCTCACTCTTGCCCCTACAAAATACACACACACTCCTGATCCAATTCCCTATTCCCTAACTCTTGCCCTTACAAGCACCCACACACACACTCCTACTGCCATTGCCTATTCCCTGCTTCATTCCTGTCCGTACCCCCCCCCACACACACACACCCACACTCCTCAAGCCAATTCCCCATTCCCTTCCTCAGTCCTGTCCCTACAGACACACCGACACACACACATACACACACACACTCCTGTTGACCCTTCTCTACCCTGCCTCACTACTGCCCCTACACACATACACATACACACACACACACACTACTGATGCCCCTTCCCTATTCCCTGCCTCTCTCCTTCCCCTACACACACACACACACATTCCTGAAGCCCCTGCCCTATTCCCTGCCTAACTCCTGCCCGTACACAGACACACTCATGAAGCCCCATCTCTATTCCCTGCGTCACTCCTGTCTCTACACACAAAGAAACACATACACACACGGATACACACTCCTGATGCCCATTCCCTATTCCCTGCCTCACTCCTGCCGCTAAACACACACACACACACACACACACTCCTGATGCCCATTCCCTATTCCCTGCCTCACTTTTGTCCCGACACACACACGCATACACACACACACACACACACACACACTCCTGATGCCACTTCCCTATTCCCTGCCTCTCTCTTACCCCTACACACACACAGACACACTCCTGAAGCCCATCCCTATTCCCTACCTCTCTCTTTCCCCCTACACACACACACACACACTCCTGAAGCCCGTTCCCTATTCCCTGCCTCTCTCCTCTCTCTTCACACACACACACACACACACACACACCTGAATTCCCATCCCTATTCCCTGCCTCACTCCTGTCCCTGCACACACGCATACGAACACGCACACACACACTCCAGAAGCCCCTTCCCTATTCCCTCCTCCCTCTTATCCCTACACACACACAATCACACGCATACACACTCTTGTTGCCCATTCTCTAATCTCTGCCTAACTCCAGTTTCTACACACAGTCACACACACACACACACTCCGATGCCCATTGCCTATTCCCTGCCTCATTCCTGTCCCTTTACACACACACACACACACACACACACAGACTCCTGATGCCCATTGCCTATTCCATGCTTCACTCCTGTCCCTACACACACACACACACACACACACACTCCTGATGCCCATTGCCTATTCCCTGCCTCAATCCTATCCCTACACACACATACACAAACATATTCATAATGCACATTCCCTATTCCCTGCCTCACTCCTGTCCCCCCCCACACACACTCCTGAAGTCCAATACCCTATTCCCTGCCTCACTACTGGCCTTACACACACACTCACACATAAGCACACACAGTCCTGATGCCGATTCCCTATTCCCTGCCTCACTCTTGCCCTTACAAACACACACACACACACACACACACAAGCATACACATTCCTGATGCCCATTCCCTATTTCCTGACGCACTCCTGCCCCAACAGAGACACATACACACACACACACACACACTCACACACTTCTGAATCCCCATCCCTATTCCCTGCCCCACTCCTGTCCCTACA
>NC_134548.1:80308082-80328082 GCF_050624435.1 Tenrec ecaudatus
TACACACACACTCCTGATCCCATTCCCTATTCCCTAACTCTTGCCCTTACAAGCACACACACACACACACACACACACACACTCCTGCTGCCATTGCCTATTCCCTGCTTCATTCCTGTCCCCCCACACACACACTCATCAAGCCAATTCCCCATTCCCTGCCTCAGTCCTGTCCCTACACACACAGACACACACACACACACACACACACTCCTGAAGTCCCATCCCTATTCCCTGCCTCACTACTGGCCTTACACACACACTCACACATAAGCATACACAGTCCTGATGCCGATTCCCTATTCCCTGCCTCACTCTTGTCCTTACAAACAGACACATACACACACACACACACACAAGCATACACACTCCTGATGCTCATTCCCTATTTCCTGACTCACTCCTGCCCCAACAGACACACACACACACACACACCTGATGCCCATTCCCTATTCCCTGCCCCACTCCTGTCCCTACACAGACACACACACTCGTGAAGCCCCTTCCCTATTCTTTGCCTCACTCCTGTCCCTACACACACAATCACACACACACAGACAGACACGCATACACAGCCCTGATGCCATTCTCTATTCCCAGCCTCATTCCTGTCCCTACAAAGACACACACCCTTCTGAAGCCCCATGCCTATTCCCTGCCTCTTTCCTACCCCTACACAAACCCACACACACACTAACACACACACACACACTCCTGAAGTCTGTTCCTTATCCCCACCCTCACTCCTGCCCCTACACACACACACTCACACACCTGATGCCACTTCCCTGTTACCTGCCTGTCTCCTACCCCTACATACACACACAGAAACACACACTCCTGATTCCTCTTCCCTATTACCTGCCTCACTCCTGTCCCTGCACACACACACAAAAACACTCCTGATGCAAGTTCCCTATTCATTGCCTCACTCCGGTCCCTACACAGACAAACACAGAGACACGCATTCACACCCCTGATGACCATTGTCTATTCCCCGCCTTACTCCTATCCCTACACACACACACACACACATACTCCGGAAGTCCCACCCCTATTCCCTCCCTCACTCCTGTCCCTACACACATACACACACACACACACTCCAAGAGCCCCTTCCCTATTCCCTGCATCCCTCCTGTCGCTACACACACACACACACACACACACACACACACACACGCATACACACTCCTGGTGCCCATTCCCTATGCTCTGCCTCACTCCTGATCCTACACACACACACACACACACACACACTCCTTATGCCCATTGTCTATTCCCTGTCTTACTCCTGTCCCTATACACACACACACAAAAAAACACACACACTCCTGATGCCCATTGCCTATTCCCTGCCTAAATCCTGTCCCTATGCACACACACACTCCTGATGCCCATTCCCTGCCTCACTCATGTCCCTACACACACGCACACACACACACAAACACACATTCATGATGCCACTTCCCTATTCCCTGCCTCACTCCTGTCCCTACAAACACACACACACACACACACACACACACACAGAAACACCTAGACATGTATTCACACCCTTGATGACCATTGTCTATTTCCTGCCTCACTCCTGTCCCTACACACACACACACATACACACACACACTCAAGATGCCCCTTCCCTATTCCTTGCCTTCCTCCTGTACCTACACACACACACGCATACATACTCCTGGTGCCGATTCCCTGTTCTCTGCCCCTCTCCTGATCCTACACACACTCAGACACACACACACAAACTCCTGAAGCCCCTTCCCTATTCCCTGCCTCACTCCTGTCCCTATGCACACACAAACACACAGACACACGCATACAAATTTTAATGCCCATTCCCTATTCCGTGCCTCACTCCAGTCCCTACACACACACACACACTGCTGAAGCCCCTTCCCTATTCTCTGCTTCACTCCTGTCCCTACACACACACACACGCACGCACGCACACTCCTGATGCCCATTCCCTATTCCCTGACTCACTTCAGACCTCTCTCTCTCTCTCTCTCTCTCTCTCTCTCTCTCTCTCTCTCTCTCTCACCATGCCCCTTCACCATTCCTTGCCTCACTCTTGCCCCTACACACACACACAGAAACACAATTCCCAACCCAATACCCTGCCTCACTCATGCATACCCCCAATACACTGAAGAAGCCCCTTCCTGATTCCCTGCCTCACTCATGCCCCTACAAACACAAACACACCCACACACACACACATGAAGCTACTTCCCTATTCCCTGCCTCACTCCTGCCACTATACACACAGACACACACAGACACACACAGACACACACGCCTGAAGCATCTTCTATATTCCCTGCCTCACTCTTGCCCCTACAAAATACACACACTCCTGATCCCATTCCCTATTCCATAACTCTTGCCCTTACAAGCACACACGCACACACACACTCCTGCTGCCATTGCCTATTCCCTGCTTCATTCCTGTCCGCCCCCCACACAAACACTCCTCAAGCCAATTCCCCATTCCCTTCCTCAGTCCTGTAACTACACACGCACAGACACACACACACACACACACACACACACACACACACTGCTGAAGCCACATCACTATTCCCTGCCTCTCTCCTACGCCTACACACACATACTCCTGAAGCCCGTTCTCTATTCCTTGCCTCACTCCTGGCCCTACACACACACATTCACAGACAAACACACACACACAATCCTGAAGCCCCTTCCCTATTTCCTTTATCATTCCTGTCCCTACACTCACACACGCACACATACACACACACAATCCTGATGACCCTTCTCTTCTCTGCCTCACTCCTGCCCCTACACACACATACACACATACACACACACACACACACACACTCCTGATGCCCCTTCCCTATTCCCTGCCTCTCTCCTGCCCCTACACACACACACACACACACACACACACACACTGCCCTGAAGCCCCTTCCCTATTCCCTGCCTCACTCCTGCCCCTACACACACACACACACACACACACAGTCCTGAAGCCCCTTCCCTATTCCCTGCCTCACTCCTGCCCGTACACACACACACTCATGAAGCCCCATCTCTATTTCCTGCCTCACTCCCGTCTCTACACACACAGAAGCACATGCACACACGCATACACACTCCTGATGCCCATTCCCTATTCCCTGCCTCACTCCTGCCCCTAAACACACACACACACACACACACACACACTCCTGATGCGCATTGCCTATTCCCTGCCTCACTCCTGTCCCTACACACACACACACACACACTCCAGATGCCCATTCCCTATTCCCTGCCTCACTTTTGTCCCGACACACACACGCATACAAACACACACACTCCTGATGCCACTTTCGTATTCCCTGCCTCTCTCTTACCCCTACACACATACACACACACACACACACACACACACTCTCCTGAAGCCCATCCCTATTCCCTGCCTCTTTCCTACCCCTACACACACACACACACACACACACACTCCAAGAGCCCCTTCCCAATTCCCTGCATCCCTCCTGTCACTACACACACACACACACACACACACACGCATACACAATCCTGGTGCCCATTCCCTATGCTCTGCCTCACTCCTGATCCTACACACACACACACACACACACACACTCCTTATGCCCATTGTTCATTCCCTGTCTTACTCCTGTCCCTATACACACACACACAAACACACACACACTCCTGATGCCCATTGCCTATTCCCTGCCTAAATCCTGTCCCTATGACAACACACACACTCCTGATGCCCATTCCCTATTCCCTGCCTCACTCGTGTCCCTACACACACACACACACACACACACACACACATTCATGATGCCACTTCCCTATTCCCTGCCTCACTCCTGTCCCTACAAACACACACACACACACACAAACACATAGACATGTATTCACACCCTTGATGACCATTGTCTATTCCCTTCCTCACTCCTGTCCCTACACACACACACACACACACACAGACACTCAAGATGCCCCTTCCCTATTGCTTGCCTTCCTCCTGCACCTACACACACACACGCATACATACTCCTGGTGCCCATTCCCTGTTCTCTGCCACTCTCCTGATCCTACACACACTCAGACACACACACACAAACTCCTGAAGTCCACACTGCTGAAGCCCCTTCCCTATTCTCTGCTTCACTCCTGTCCCTACACACACACACACACTCCTGAAGCCCCTTCCCTATTCCCTGCCTCACTTTTGTCCCTATGCACACACAAACACACAGACACACGCATACAAATTTTTGATGCACATTCCCTATTCCGTGCCTCACTCCAGTCCCTACACACACACACACACACACACACACACTGCTGAAGCCCCTTCCCTATTCTCTGCTCCACTCCTGTCCCTACACACACACACACACACACACTCCTGATGCCCATTCCCTATTCCCTGACTCACTTCAGACCCTTCTCTCTCTCTCTCTCTCTCTATCTCTCTCTCTCTCTCTCTCTCTCTCTCTCTCTCTCTCTCTCTCTCTCTCTCTCTCACCATGCCCCTTCACCATTCCTTGCCTCACTCTTGACCCTACACACACACATACACACACACACACACACACAGAAACACAATTCCCAACCCAATTCCCTGCCTCACTCCTGCCTACCCCCAATACACTGAAGAAGCCCCTTCCTGATTCCCTGCCTCACTCATGCCCCTACAAACACACACACACACACACACACACACTCCTGAAGTCCCATCCCTATTTCCTGCCTCACTCCTGCCACTATACACACAGACACACACAGACACACACGCCTGAAGCATCTTCTATATTCCCTGCCTCACTCTTGCCTCTACAAAATACACACACACTCCTGATCCCATTCCCTATTCCATAACTCTTGCCCTTACAAGCACACACGCACACACACACTCCTGCTGCCATTGCCTATTCCCTGCTTCATTCCTGTCTGCCCCCCACACAAACAGTCCTCAAGCCAATTCGCCATTCCCTTCCTCAGTCCTGTCCCTACACACACACAGACACACAGACACACACACACTGCTGAAGCCACATCACTATTCCCTGCTTCTCTCCTACGCTTACACACACACACACTCCTGAAGCCCGTTCTCTATTCCTTGCCTCACTCCTGGCCCTACACACACACACACACACACACACACACAATCCTGAAGCCCCTTCCCTATTTCCTTTATCATTCCTGTCCCTACACTCACACACGCACACACACACACACACACACAATCCTGATGACCCTTCTCTTCCCTGCCTCACTCCTGCCCTTACACACACACATACACACATACACACACACACACACACACTCCTGATGCCCCTTCCCTATTCCCTGCCTCTCTCCTGCCCCTACACACACACACACACACTGCACTGAAGTCCCTTCCCTATTCCCTGCCTCACTCCTGCCCCTACACACACACACACACACACACACACACACACACACACACACTGCCCTGAAGTCGCTTCCCTATTCCCTGCATCACTCCTGCCCGTACACATACACACACTCATGAAGCCCCATCTCTATTTCCTGCCTCACTCCTGTCTCTACACACACAGAAGCACATACACACACGCATACACACTCCTGATGCCCATTCCCTATTCCCTGCCTCACTCCTGCCCCTAAACACACACACACACTCCTGATGCGCATTGCCTATTCCCTGCCTCACTCCTGTCCCTACACACACACACACACACACACACACACTCCTGATGCCCATTCCCTATTCCCTGCCTCACTTTTGTCCCGACACACACACGCATACACACACACACACACACTCCTGATGCCACTTTCGTATTCCCTGCCTCTCTCTTACCCCTACAGACATACACACACACACACACACACACACACACACACACACACTCTCTCTCTCTCTCCTGAAGCCCATCCCTATTCCCTGCCTCTTTCCTACCCCTACACACACACACACACACACTCCTGAAGCCTGTTCCCTATTCCGTACCTCTGTCCTCACACACACACACACCCACTCCTGAAGTCCCATCCCTATTCCCTGCCTCCCTCCTGTACCTACACACACACACACACAAACACACACACACTCCAGAAGCACCTCCACTATTCCCTGCCTCCCTCCTCTCCCAACACACACAGAAACACACGCATACACACACCTGGTGCCCATTCCCTAACCTCTGCCTCATTCCTGATCCTACACACACTCACACACACACACACACACACACACACACTCCTGATGCCCATTGCCTATTCCCTGCCTCACTCCTGTCTCTACACACACACACATACACACACACACACACACTCCAGAAGTCCCATCCCTATTCCCTCCCTCACTCCTGTCCCTACACACATGCACACACACACACTACAGGAGCCCCTTCCCTATTCCCTGCCTCCCTCCTGTCCCTACACACACACACACACACACACACACACGCATACACACTCCTGGTGCCCATTCCCTATGCTCTGCCTCACTCCTGATCCTACACACACCCACAAACACACACACACTCCTGATGCCCATTGCTCATTCCCTGTCTTACTCCTGCCCCTATACACACACACACACACACACTCCTGATGCCCATTGCCTATTCCCTGCCTAAATCCTGTCCCTACACACGCACACACACTCCTGATGCCACTTCCCTATTCCCTGCCTCTCTCCACCCCTACACACACACACACACACACACACACACACACACACATTCATGATGCCACTTCCCAATGCACTGCCTCACTCCTGTCTCTACAAACACACACACACACACACACATACAAACACATAGACACGCATTCACAACCCTGATGACCATTGTCTATTCCCTGCCTCACTCTTGTCCCTACACACAAACACACACACACACACACTCTCAAGATGCCCCTTCCCTATTCCCTGCCTCCCTCCTGTACCTACACACACACACGCATACACACTCCTGGTGCCCATTCCCTGTTCTCTGCCTCTCTCCTGATCCTACACACACTCACACACACACACACACAAACTCCTGAAGCCCCTTCCCTATTCCCTGCCTCACTCCTGTCCCTATGCACACACAAACACATAGACACATGATACAAATTTTTGATGCCCATTCCCTATTCCGTGCCTCACTCCAGTCCCTACACACACACACACACACACACTGCTGAAGCCCCTTCCCTATTCTCTGCTTCACTCCTGTCCCTACACACACACACACACACGCACACACACTCCTGATGCCCATTTCCTATTCCCTGACTCACTCCGACCTCTCTCTCTCTCTCTCTCTTTCTCTCTCTCTCTCACCATGCCCCTTCACCATTCCTTGCCCCTACACACACACACAGAAACACAATTCCCAACCCAATTCCCTGCCTCACTCCTGCATACCCCCAATACACTGAAGAAGCCGCTTCCTGATTCCCTGCCTCACTCATGCCCCTACAAACACAAACACACACACACACACACACTCCTGAAGTCCCATCCCTATTTCCTGCCTCACTCCTGCCACTATACACACAGACACACACAGACACACACGCCTGAAGTATCTTCTATATTCCCTGCCTCACTCTTGCCCCTACAAAATACACACACACTCCTGATCCCATTTCCGATTCCATAACTCTTGCCCTTACAAGCACACACGCACACACACACTCCTGCTGTCATTGCCTATTCCCTGCTTCATTCCTGTCCGACTCCCACACAAACACTCCTCAAGCCAATTCCCCATTCCCTTCCTCAGTCCTGTCCCTACACACACAGACACACACACACACTGCTGAAGCCACATCACTATTCCCTGCCTCTCTCCTACGCCTATACTCACACACTCCTGAAGCCCGTTCTCTATTCCTTGCCTCACTCCTGACCATACACACACACATTCACAGACACACACACACACACACTCCTGATGCCACTTCCCTATTCCCTGCCTCTCTCCTCCCCTACACACACACACACACACAAACACAAACACACATTCATGATGCCACTTCCCAATTCCCTGCCTCACTCCTGTCCCTACAAACACACACACACACACACACACAAACACATAGACACGCATTCACAACCCTGATGACCATTGTCTATTCCCTGCCTCACTCCTGTCCCTACACACAAACACACACACACACACTCTCTCATGATGCCCCTTCCCTATTCCCTGCCTCCCTCCTGTACCTACACACACACACGCATACACACTCCTGGTGCCCATTCCCTGTTCTCTGCCTCTCTCCTGATCCTACACACACTCACACACACACACACACAAACTCCTGAAGCCCCTTCCCTATTCCCTGCCTCACTCCTGTCCCTATGCACACACAAACACATAGACACATGATACAAATTTTTGATGCCCATTCCCTATTCCGTGCCTCACTCCAGTCCCTACACACACACACACACACACACTGCTGAAGCCCCTTCCCTATTCTCTGCTTCACTCCTGTCCCTACACACACACACACACACGCACACACACTCCTGATGCCCATTTCCTATTCCCTGACTCACTCCGACCCCTCTCTCTCTCTCTCTCTCTCTCTCTCTCTCTTTCTCTCTCTCTCTCACCATGCCCCTTCACCATTCCTTGCCTCACTCTTGCCCCTACACACACACACAGAAACACAATTCCCAACCCAATTCCCTGCCTCACTCCTGCATACACCCTATACACTGAAGAAGCCCCTTCCTGATTCCCTGCCTCACTCATGCCCCTACAAACACACACACACACACACACACACACTCCTGAAGTCCCATCCCTATTTCCTGCCTCACTCCTGCCACTATACACACAGACACACACAGACACACACGCCTGAAGCATCTTCTATATTCCCTGCCTCACTCTTGCCCCTACAAAATACACACACACTCCTGATCCCATTCCCTATTCCATAACTCTTGCCCTTACAAGCACACACGCACACAGACACTCCTGCTGTCATTGCCTATTCCCTGCTTCATTCCTGTCCGCCCCCCACACACACACTCCTCAAGCCAATTCCCCATTCCCTTCCTCAGTCCTGTCCCTACACATACACACACACACACACACACAAACACACTCCTGAAGCCACATCCCTATTCCCTGCCTCTCTCCTACGCCTACACACACACTCTTGAAGCCCTTTCCCTATTCCTTGTCTCACTCTTGGCCCTACACACACACACACACATTCACAGACACACACACACAATCCTGATCTCCTTCCTTATTTCCTTTATCATTCCTGTCCCTACACTCACACACGTACACACACACACACACACACACACACACACTCCTGATGACCCTTCTCTTCCTTGCCTCACTCCTGCCCCTACACACACATACACACATACACACACACACACTCCTGATGCCCCTTCCCTATTCCCTGCCTCTCTCCTGCCCCTACACACACACACACACACACACACACAGTCCTGAAGCACCTTCCCTATTCCCTGCCTCACTCCTGCCCCTACACAAAACACACACACACACAGTCCTGAAGCCCCTTCCCTATTCCCTGCCTCACTCCTGCCCGTACACACACACACTCATGAAGCCCCATCTCTATTCCCTGCCTCACTCCTATCTCTACACACACAGAAGCACATACACACACGCATGCACACTCCTGATGCCCATTCCCTATTCCTTGCCTCACTTGTCCCGACATACACACGCATACACACACACACACTCCTGATGCCACTTCCGTATTCCCTGCCTCTCTCTTACCCCTACACACACACACTCTCCTGACGCCCATCCCTATTCCCTGCCTCTTTCCTACCCCTACGCACACACACACACACACACACACACACACTCCTGAAGCCCGTTCCCTATTCCCTACCTCTGTCCTCACACACACACACCCACTCCTGAAGTCCCATCCCTATTCCCTGCCTCACTCCTGTGCCTGCACACACGCATACAAACACGCACACACACACACTCCAGAAGCCCCTTCCCTATTCCCTCCTCCCTCCTGTCCCTACACACACACAATAACACGCATACACACTCCTGTTGTCCATTCCCTATTCACTGCCTCTTTCCTGTCCCTACACACACACACACAAAGACATAAGCGCGCATTCACACCCGTGATGACCGTTGTCTATTCCCTGCCTCACTCCTGTCCCTACACACACACACACACACACACACACACACGCACACACACTCCTGAAGTCCCATCCCTATTCCCTGCCTCACTCCTGTCTCTGCACACATGCACACACACACACACACATACACACTCAAGAAGCCCCTTCCCTATTCCCTGCCTCCCTTCTGTCCCTACACACACACAGGCATACGCACTCCTCGTGCCCATTCCCTATTCTCTGCCTCACTCCAGTTTCTACACACAGTCACACACACACACACACACACACACACACTCCGATGCCCAAGGCCTATTCCCTGCCTCACTCCTGTCCCTTTACAAACACACACACATACACACACAGATTCCTGATGCCCATTGCCTATTCCCTGCCTCACTCCTGTCCCTACACACACACACACACACACACACACACTCCTGATGCCCATTGCCTATTTCCTGCCTCAATCCTATCCCTACACACACATACACAAACACATTCCTAATGCACATTCCCTATACCCTGCCTCATTCCTGTCTCTGCACACATGCACACAAACACACACACACATACACACTCAAGAAGCCCCTTCCCTATTCCCTGCCACCCTTCTGTCCCTACACACACACATGCATACACACTCCTCGTGCCCATTCCCTATTCTCTGCCTCACTCCAGGTTCTACACACAGTCACACACACACACACACACACACACACACTCCGATGCCCAAGGCCTATTCCCTGCCTCACTCCAGTCCCTTTACACACACACACACACACACACACACAGGCTCCTGATGCCCATTACCTATTCCCTGCCTCACTCCTGTCCCTACACACACACACACACACACACACACACACACACACACACTCCTGATGCCCATTGCCTATTCCCTGCCTCAATCCTATCCCTACGCACACATACACAAACACATTCCTAATGCACATTCCCTATTCCCTGCCTCACTACTGTCCCCCCCACACACACACACACTCCTGAAGTCCCATCCCTATTCCCTGCCTCACTAGTGGCCTTACAAACACACACACACACACACACATACACACACACAAGCATACACACTCTTGATGCCCATTCACTATTTCCTGACTCACTCCAGCCCCAACAGAGACACACACACACACACACACACACACCTGATGCCCATTCCCTATTCCCTGCCCCACTCCTGTCCCTACACAGACACAGACACACACACTCCTGAAGCCCCTTCCCTATTCTTTGCCTCACTCCTGTCCCTACACACACAATCACACACACACAGACAGACACGCATACACAGCCCTGATGCCCATTGTCTATTCCCTGCCTCATTCCTGTCCCTACACAGACACACACACACTTCTGAAACCCCATCCCTATTCCCTGCCTCTTTCCTACCCCTACACAAACCCCCACACACACAAACCCCCACAAACACACTCCTGAAGTCTGTTCCCTATCTCCAGCCTCACTGCTGTCCCTACACACACACACACACACACTCCTGAAGTCCCATCCTTATTCCCTGCCTCACTCCTGCACCTCCCCCCACAAACTCCTGAAGCCCTATCCCTATTCACTGCCTCACTTTTGACCTTTCTCTCTCTCTCTCTCTCTCTCTCTCTCTCTCTCTCTCTCTCTCTCTCTCTGTCTCTCACTATCTCTCTCTCTATCACTCACCAGTGCCCTTCCCCATTCCCTGCCTCACTCTTTCCTCAACACACACACACACACACACACAAACACAATTCCCAATCCCAATTGCCTGCCCCACACCTGCATACACACAATACACTGAAGAAGCCCCTTCCCTAATCCCTGCCACACTCCTGCCCCTACACACACACACACACACACACACACTCCTGATGCCACTTCCCTATTCCCTGCCTGTCTCCTACCCCTACACACACACACACACACAAACACACACTCCTGATGCCCCTTCCCTATTACCTGCCTCACTCCTGTCCCTACACACACATACACACACTCCTGATGCCACTTCCCTATTCATTGCCTCACTCCTGTTCCTACACACACAAACACAGAGACACGCATTCACACCCCTGATGACCATTGTCTATTCCCCGCTTTACTCCTGTCCCTACACACAGACACAGACACACACACACACACTCCGGAAGTCCCACCCCTATTCCCTCCCTCTCTCCAGTCCCTACACACATACACACACACACACACACACACCCTCCAAGAGCCCCTTCCCTATTCCCTGCCTCACTCCTGTCCCTACACACACACACACACATACACACTCCTGGTGCCCATTCCCTATGCTCTGCCTCACTCCTGATCCTCCACACACACACACACACACAATCCTGATGCCCATTGCCTATTCCCTGTCTTACTCCTGTCCCTATACACACACACACACACACACACACACAAAGACACACACTCCTGATGCCCATTGCCTATTCCCTGCCTAAATCCTCTCCCTATGCACACACACACTCCTGATGCCCATTCCCTATTCCTTGCCTCACACCTGTCACTACACACACACACACATTCATGATGCCACTTCCCTATTTCCTGCCTCACTCCTGTCCCTACAAACACACACACACACACACATAGACAGGTATTCACACCCTTGATGACCATTGTCTATTCCCTGCCTCACTCCTGTCCCTACACACACACAGACACACACACACACACACACACACATACACTCAAGATGCCCCTACCCTATTCACTGCCTCCCTCCTGTACCTACACACACACGCATACACACTCCTGGTGCCCATTCCCTGTTCTTTGCCTCTCTCCTGATCCTACACACACTCACAAACACACACACACACAAAATCCTGGTACACATTGCCTATTCCCTGCCACACTCCTGTCCCTACACACACACACACACACACACACACACTCCTGAAGCCCCTTCCCTATTCCCTGATTCACTTTTGTCCCTATGCACACACAAACACACAGACACACGCATACAAATTTTTGATGCCCATTCCCTATTCCATGCCTCACTCCAGTCCCCCCCCACACACACACACTGCTGAAGCTCCTTCCCTATTCTCTGCTTCACTACTGTCCCTACACACACACACACAAACACACACACTCCTGATGCCCATTCCCTATTCCCTGACTCACTTCAGACCTCTCTCTCTCTCTCTTTCTCTCTCTCTCTCTCTCTCTCTATCACCATGCCCCTTCACCATTCCTTGCCTCATTCTTGCCCCTACACACACACACACACACACACAGAAACACAATTCCCAACCCAATTCCCTGCCTCACTCCTGCACACCCCCAATACACTGAAGACGCCCCTACCTGATTCCCTGCTTCACTCATGCCCCTAAAAACACACACACACCCACTCCTGAAGTCCCATCCCTATTCCCTGCCTCACTCCTACCACTATACACACAGACACACACAGATACACACGCCTGAAGCATCTTCTATATTCCCTGCCTCACTCTTGCCCCTACAAAACACACACACACTCCTGATGACCCTTCTCTTCCTTGCCTCACTCCTGCCCCTACACACACACACATATACACACACACACACTCCTGATGCCCCTTCCCTATTCCCTGCCTCACTCCTGCCCCTAAACACACACACACACTCCTGATGCGCATTGCCTATTCCCTGCCTCACTCCTCTCCCTACACACACACACACACACACACACACACACACACACACAGACTCCTGAAGCCCCTTCGCTATTCCCTGCCTCACTCCTGTCCCTACACACACACACACACACTGACACACACACACACACTCCTGCTGCCCACTGCCTATTCCCTGCCTCTTTCCTGTCCCTACACACATACACACTCCTCAAGCCAATTCCCCATTCTTTGCCTCAGTCCTGTCCCTACGCACACACACACACACACATGCACACAGTCCTAAGCCCAATCCCTATTCCCTGCCTCTTTCCTACCCCTACACACACACTCCTGAAGCCCGTTCCCTATTCCTTGCCTCACTCCTGCCCCTACACACACACACACACACACACACACAGACCCACACAACAGACCCACACACACTCCTGAAACCCCTTCCCTGTTCCCTGCCGTTCTCCTACCCCTACACACACACACACACACACACACACGCACACACACACACACACACACTCCTGATGACCCTTCTCTTTTCCCTGCCTCACTCCTGCCCCCCTCACACACGTATACACACACACACACACTGCTGATGCCCAGTGCCTATTCCCTGCCTTACTCCTTTCCCTACACACACACACAAACACCCTACACTCACAAACATTCTTGAAGCCCCTTCAGTCTTCCTTGCCTCACTCCTGCCCCTATACATACATAGACACCCACACACATTCCTGATACCCATTCTCTTTCCCTGCCTCACTCCTGCCCTTAGAAGCACACACACACTCTCCTGAAGCCCCTTCCCTATTCCCTGCCTCACTCCTGTCTCTACACACACACAAACATACATGCACAAACACTCCTGATGCCCATTCCCTATTCCCTGCCTCACACCTGCCCCTAAGCACACACACACACATACACTCCTAATGCTCATTCCCTATTCCCTGAGTCATTCCTGTCCCTACACAGACACACACACACACAGACTCCTGAAGCCCCATCCCTATTCCCTGCCTCACTCCTGTCCCTACACACACACACACACACACACGCACACACACTCCTGATGCCCATTCCCTATTCCCTGACTCACTTCAGACCTCTCTCTCTCTCTCTCTCTCTCTCTCTCTCTCTCTCTCTCTCTCTCTCTCTCTCTCTCTCTCACCATGCCCCTTCACCATTCCTTGCCTCACTCTTGCCCCTACACACACACACAGAAACACAATTCCCAACCCAATTCCCTGCCTCACTCCTGCATACCCCCAATACACTGAAGAAGCCCCTTCCTGATTCCCTGCCTCACTCATGCCCCTACAAACACAAACACACCCACACACACACACATGAAGCTACTTCCCTATTCCCTGCCTCACTCCTGCCACTATACACACAGACACACACAGACACACACAGACACACACGCCTGAAGCATCTTCTATATTCCCTGCCTCACTCTTGCCCCTACAAAATACACACACACTCCTGATCCCATTCCCTATTCCATAACTCTTGCCCTTACAAGCACACACGCACACACACACTCCTGCTGCCATTGCCTATTCCCTGCTTCATTCCTGTCCGCCCCCCACACAAACACTCCTCAAGCCAATTCCCCATTCCCTTCCTCAGTCCTGTAACTACACACGCACAGACACACACACACACACACACTGCTGAAGCCACATCACTATTCCCTGCCTCTCTCCTACGCCTACACACACATACTCCTGAAGCCCGTTCTCTATTCCTTGCCTCACTCCTGGCCCTACACACACACATTCACAGACAAACACACACACACAATCCTGAAGCCCCTTCCCTATTTCCTTTATCATTCCTGTCCCTACACTCACACACGCACACATACACACACACAATCCTGATGACCCTTCTCTTCTCTGCCTCACTCCTGCCCCTACACACACATACACACATACACACACACACACACACACACTCCTGATGCCCCTTCCCTATTCCCTGCCTCTCTCCTGCCCCTACACACACACACACACACACACTGCCCTGAAGCCCCTTCCCTATTCCCTGCCTCACTCCTGCCCCTACACACACACACACACACACACAGTCCTGAAGCCCCTTCCCTATTCCCTGCCTCACTCCTGCCCGTACACACACACACTCATGAAGCCCCATCTCTATTTCCTGCCTCACTCCTGTCTCTACACACACAGAAGCACATGCACACACGCATACACACTCCTGATGCCCATTCCCTATTCCCTGCCTCACTCCTGCCCCTAAACACACACACACACACACACTCCTGATGCGCATTGCCTATTCCCTGCCTCACTCCTGTCCCTACACACACACACACACACACACTCCAGATGCCCATTCCCTATTCCCTGCCTCACTTTTGTCCCGACACACACACGCATACAAACACACACACTCCTGATGCCACTTTCGTATTCCCTGCCTCTCTCTTACCCCTACACACATACACACACACACACACACACTCTCTCTCTCCTGAAGCCCATCCCTATTCCCTGCCTCTTTCCTACCCCTACACACACACACACACACACACACACTCCAAGAGCCCCTTCCCTATTCCCTGCATCCCTCCTGTCGCTACACACACACACACACACACACACGCATACACAATCCTGGTGCCCATTCCCTATGCTCTGCCTCACTCCTGATCCTACACACACACACACACACACACACACACACACTCCTTATGCCCATTGTTCATTCCCTGTCTTACTCCTGTCCCTATACACACACACACAAACACACACACACTCCTGATGCCCATTGCCTATTCCCTGCCTAAATCCTGTCCCTATGCACACACACACACTCCTGATGCCCATTCCCTATTCCCTGCCTCACTCGTGTCCCTACACACACACACACACACACACACACACACATTCATGATGCCACTTCCCTATTCCCTGCCTCACTCCTGTCCCTACAAACACACACACACACACACACAAACACATAGACATGTATTCACACCCTTGATGACCATTGTCTATTCCCTTCCTCACTCCTGTCTCTACACACACACACACACACAGACACTCAAGATGCCCCTTCCCTATTCCTTGCCTTCCTCCTGTACCTACACACACACACGCATACATACTCCTGGTGCCCATTCCCTGTTCTCTGCCACTCTCCTGATCCTACACACACTCAGACACACACACACAAACTCCTGAAGTCCACACTGCTGAAGCCCCTTCCCTATTCTCTGCTTCACTCCTGTCCCTACACACACACACACACTCCTGAAGCCCCTTCCCTATTCCCTGCCTCACTTTTGTCCCTATGCACACACAAACACACAGACACACGCATACAAATTTTTGATGCACATTCCCTATTCCGTGCCTCACTCCAGTCCCTACACACACACACACACACACACACACACTGCTGAAGCCCCTTCCCTATTCTCTGCTCCACTCCTGTCCCTACACACACACACACACACACACACACACTCCTGATGCCCATTCCCTATTCCCTGACTCACTTCAGACCCTTCTCTCTCTCTCTCTCTCTCTCTCTCTCTCTCTCTCTCTCTCTCTCTCTCTCTCTCACCATGCCCCTTCACCATTCCTTGCCTCACTCTTGACCCTACACACACACATACACACACACACACACACAGAAACACAATTCCCAACCCAATTCCCTGCCTCACTCCTGCCTACCCCCAATACACTGAAGAAGCCCCTTCCTGATTCCCTGCCTCACTCATGCCCCTACAAACACAAACACACACACACACACACCCACTCCTGAAGTCCCATCCCTATTTCCTGCCTCACTCCTGCCACTATACACACAGACACACACAGACACACACGCCTGAAGCATCTTCTATATTCCCTGCCTCACTCTTGCCCCTACAAAATACACACACACTCCTGATCCCATTCCCTATTCCATAACTCTTGCCCTTACAAGCACACACGCACACACACACTCCTGCTGCCATTGCCTATTCCCTGCTTCATTCCTGTCTGCCCCCCACACAAACAGTCCTCAAGCCAATTCGCCATTCCCTTCCTCAGTCCTGTCCCTACACACACACAGACACACAAACACTGCTGAAGCCACATCACTATTCCCTGCTTCTCTCCTACGCTTACACACACACACACACTCCTGAAGCCCGTTCTCTATTCCTTGCCTCACTCCTGGCCCTACACACACACACACACACACACACAATCCTGAAGCCCCTTCCCTATTTCCTTTATCATTCCTGTCCCTACACTCACACACGCACACACACACACACACAATCCTGATGACCCTTCTCTTCCCTGCCTCACTCCTGCCCCTACACACACATATACACACATACACACACACACACTCCTGATGCCCCTTCCCTATTCCCTGCCTCTCTCCTGCCCCTACACACACACACACACACAATGCACTGAAGTCCCTTCCCTATTCCCTGCCTCACTCCTGCCCCTACACACACACACACACACACTGCCCTGAAGTCGCTTCCCTATTCCCTGCATCACTCCTGCCCGTACACATACACACACTCATGAAGCCCCATCTCTATTTCCTGCCTCACTCCTGTCTCTACACACACAGAAGCACATACACACACGCATACACACTCCTGATGCCCATTCCCTATTCCCTGCCTCACTCCTGCCCCTAAACACACACACACACTCCTGATGCGCATTGCCTATTCCCTGCCTCACTCCTGTCCCTACACACACACACACACACACACACACACACACACACTCCTGATGCCCATTCCCTATTCCCTGCCTCACTTTTGTCCCGACACACACACGCATACACACACACACACACACTCCTGATGCCACTTTCGTATTCCCTGCCTCTCTCTTACCCTACAGACATACACACACACACACACACACACACACACACACACTCTCTCTCTTCCCTACCTCTGTCCTCACACACACACACCCACTCCTGAAGTCCCATCCCTATTCCCTGCCTCACTCCTGTGCCTGCACACACGCATACAAACATGCACACACACACACTCCAGAAGCCCCTTCCCTATTCCCTCCTCCCTCCTGTCCCTACACACACACAATAACACGCATACACACTCCTGTCGCCCATTCCCTATTCACTGCCTCTTTCCTGTCCCTACACACACACACACAAAGATATAAACGCGCATTCACACCCGTGATGACCGTTGTCTATTCCCTGCCTCACTCCTGTCCCTACACACACACACACACACGCACACACACTCCTGAAGTCCCATCCCTATTCCCTGCCTCACTCCTGTCTCTGCACACATGCACACACACACACACATACACACTCAAGAAGCCCCTTCCCTATTCCCTGCCTCCCTTCTGTCCCTACACACACACATGCATACACACTCCTCGTGCCCATTCCCTATTCTCTGCCTCACTCCAGTTTCTACACACAGTCGCGCACACACACATACACACTCCGATGCCCAAGGCCTATTCCCTGCCTCACTCATGTCCCTTTACACACACACACTCACATACACGCACAGACTCCTGATGCCCATTGCCTATTCCCTGCCTCACTCCTGTCCCTACACACACACAGCCACACACTCCTGATGCCCATTGCCTATTTCCTGCCTCAATCCTATCCCTACACACACATACACAAACACATTCCTAATGCACATTCCCTATACCTTGCCTCATTCCGGTCTCTGCACACATGCACACAAACACACACACATACACACTCAAGAAGCCCCTTCCCTATTCCCTGCCACCCTTCTGTCCCTACACACACACATGCATATACACTCCTCGTGCCCATTCCCTATTCTCTGCGTCACTCCAGGTTCTACACACAGTCACACACACACACACACACACACACACACACTCCGATGCCCAAGGCCTATTCCCTGCCTCACTCCAGTCCCTTTACACACACACACACACACACACACAGGCTCCTGATGCCCATTGCCTATTCCCTGCCTCACTCCTGTCCCTACACACACACACACACACACACACACACACACACTCCTGATGCCCATTGCCTTTTCCCTGCCTCAATCCTATCCCTACGCACACATACACAAATACATTCCTAATGCACATTCCCTATTCCCTGCCTCTCTGCTGTCCCCCCCCCCGACACACACACACTCCTGAAGT
>NC_134548.1:80333082-80335582 GCF_050624435.1 Tenrec ecaudatus
ATTACTAATGCACATTCCCTATTCCCTGCCTCACTACTGTCCATCCCCCCCACACACACACACACACTCCTGAAGTCCCATCCCTATTCCCTGCCTCACTACGGGCCTTACACACACACTCACACATAAGCATACACAGTCCTGATGCCGATTCCCTATTCCCTGCCTCACTCTTGTCCTTACAAACACACACACACACACAAGCATACACACTCTTGATGCCCATTCACTATTTCCTGACTCACTCCAGCCCCAACAGACACACACACACACACTCCGATGCCCAAGGCCTATTCCCTGCCTCACTCCAGTCCCTTTACACACACACACACACACAGGCTCCTGATGCCTATTGCCTATTCCCTGTCTCACTCCTGTCCCTACACACACACACACACACACACACACTCCTGATGCCCATTGCCTATTCCCTGCCTCAATCCTATCCCTACGCACACATACACAAACACATTACTAATGCACATTCCCTATTCCCTGCCTCACTACTGTCCATCCCCCCCACACACACACACACTCCTGAAGTCCCATCCCTATTCCCTGCCTCACTACGGGCCTTACACACACACTCACACATAAGCATACACAGTCCTGATGCCGATTCCCTATTCCCTGCCTCACTCTTGTCCTTACAAACACACACACACACACAAGCATACACACTCTTGATGCCCATTCACTATTTCCTGACTCACTCCAGCCCCAACAGACACACACACACACACACACACACACCTGATGCCCATTCCCTATTCCCTGCCCCACTCCTGTCCCTACACAGACACAGACACACACACTCCTGAAGCCCCTTCCCTATTCTTTGCCTCACTCCTGTCCCTACACACACAATCACACACACACAGACAGACACGCATACACAGCCCTGATGCCCATTGTCTATTCCCTGCCTCATTCGTGTCCCTACACAGACACACACACACTTCTGAAGCCCCATCCTTATTCCCTGCCTCTTTCCTACCCCTACACAACCCCCCACACACACAAACCCCCACAAACACACTCCTGAAGTCTGTTCCCTATCTCCAGCCTCACTCCTGTCCCTACACACACACACACACACTCACACACACACTCCTGAAGTCCCATCCTTATTCCCTGCCTCACTCCTGCACCTCCCCCCACAAACTCCTGAAGCCCTATCCCTATTCACTGCCTCACTTTTGACCTTTCTCTCTCTCTCTCTCTCTCTCTCTCTCTCTCTCTCTCTCTCTCTCTGTCTCTCACTATCTCTCTCTCTATCACTCACCAGTGCCCTTCCCCATTCCCTGCCTCACTCTTTCCTCAACACACACACACACACACACACAAACACAATTCCCAATCCCAATTGCCTGCCCCACACCTGCATACACACAATACACTGTAGAAGCCCCTTCCCTAATCCCTGCCACACTCCTGCCCCTACACACACACACACACACACACACACACTCCTGATGCCACTTCCCTGTTCCCTGCCTGTCTCCTACCCCTACACACACACACACACAAACACACACTCCTGATGCCCCTTCCCTATTACCTGCCTCACTCCTGTCCCTACACACACACACACTCCTGATGCCACTTCCCTATTCATTGCCTCACTCCTGTTCCTACACACACAAACACAGAGACACGAATTCACACCCCTGATGACCATTGTCTAATCCCCGCTTTACTCCTGTCCCTACACACAGACACACACACACACACACACACACTCCGGAAGTCCCACCCCTATTCCCTCCCTCACTCCAGTCCCTACACACATACACACACACACACACACACCCTCCAAGAGCCCCTTCCCTATTCCCTGCCTCACTCCTGTCCCTACACACACACACACACACACACACACACGCATACACACTCCTGGTGCCCATTCCCTATGCTCTACCTCACTCCTGATCCTACACACACACACACACACACACACACACACACTCCTTATGCCCATTGCTCATTCCCTGTCTTACTCCTGTCCGTATACACACACACATACACACACACACAAAGACACACACTCCTGATGCCCATTGCCTATTCCCTGCCTAAATCCTCTCCCTATGCACACACACACTCCTGATGCCCATTCCCTATTCCCTGACTCACTTCAGACCTCTATCTCTATCTCTCTCTCTCTCTCTATCTCTCTCTCTCTCTATCACCATACCCCTTCACCATTCCTTGCCTCACTCTTGCCCCTACACACACACACACACACACACACACAGAAACACAATTCCCAACCCAATTCCCTGCCTCACTCCCTCATACCCCCAATACACTGAAGAAGCCCCTACCTGATTCCCTGCTTCACTCATGCCCCTAAAAAAACACACACACCCACTCCTGAAGTCCCATCCCTATTCCCTGCCTCACTCCTACCACTATACACACAGACACACACAGACACACACGCCTGAAGCATCTTCTATATTCCCTGCCTCACTCTTGCCCCTACAAAACACACACA